>NC_069116.1:39583589-39708589 GCF_025612915.1 Magallana angulata
TTTAACAACGTTTGTGTACTGTCTGGACTAGTCCGAAATATCTGACGTTTTTCTGGCTTTTTTAACGATTTTGATATTTACTTGCCAGGAAAACGACAAAATAAACCGTTTGAATTAATTGACAGTACATGTATATTCAACTGAAAACTGAAAAAGTTACAAGATGTGATTAACATTAAGACCTATGGCATTATCTAATTCACATGGAATGATTTAGATTTAAATAAAATTAGATTAGTCCTACATAAAAAGTATATGTCCATGAATATTATTTATAAACACAAATAAAAAGAGTGAAAAAAGAATTGGGTTCAATTGTATTGGACGGGCTGCCAACCGGTGCCTATTCACGGGCGCGATCCCACTACTGCAGAACACGGGGACTTCTGCCTGCTGTGTCACCACCCTGGGCCTGTACGTCCCTCCTTAGACAACCTGGTGAGCCTGGGCTCCCCCGAGCTGACCATATTGATGCCCTGCTTAGTGCGGACGCCCGATCGACATAGGTCGCCGGAGAGCAGGACCCCCGCCCTCAAACCGTCCACCAACCCTGACCCCCAAGTAGCTGGATTACAGGAGCACGCCACAACTCCCAGTCTATAACCAAAAAGACAGAATCTCCTTATAAGGTTAATTTATTGATCAATATTATTTATTTAATCTTTTGGGTCTGAAAATACATAGAAATATATATATATGATATAATAAGTGATCAGACCTGTGCATATTTCTTATGCTTTATAAAAAAAAAAATTCAGAGACATTTTCTGTAAGATGGCCACGTTGCAATTCCATATGGTGATGTTTGTATGTGACATATTGCGCTAGGTATAGTGACCAAACACTGCAGTGACCTTTACCTTTTTCTGAATACCATTGTCAGTTACAATTTATTATCATTAGTTCGTGCAAAGTCTGAGTTAATGTTCAGAAAGTAACAGATTCACATTCACTTCTACTGAGTATTTAGATTTTTATTTTTTTTTTGTAATTTTAAAATACATGTTCAGTTCCAAAATTTATGCATATAATTTCTGTACTTTAGCATACACTTGTCGATATTTTACAATTTGTAGGAGTATATATACGCATATTTAAAAAAAATAATATTTATACATGTTTGTGCTCATTGAGTTGGGACGACCCTTGCATTTCAAAATCATACAAACGGATGCTTTTTTAAAATTATTATTAATCAAATAATGAATACTGTATTGTTTCATCTGAGCAAGTCCATAAACCAACTTCCATCGTGCATAATAAAATTTAACGATTGTCGCCAAATCAAGTCGTCGCAAAAAATAAAAGTTGGTTTCTAGTTTTACGAATTTTTTTTACAATATTGCTACACGTACATGTAAGTATGAAAAATCATCCTCATATCATTTACATAATATTACATGTAGATTATTGAGAATAAAAAAAACTGTACATGAAAAAAAAAATTTATTATCAATAATCTAAATTTTTGTATAGGACACTTAGACAATTACGGTATATATTCAATACTCAGATTACGTTACTCTCGTTGAGAAGTCATTTACTACCAGTGATATGCTTAATTTATACGAAAGGCAAATAGAGTCATTGTAAAACATGTTTTTATTTTGTAATTACGATAAAAGATTTTGTAGTTACTTTTTCTCATATCTCACCTCTCGTGGAGTATTAATAAGCGGGTTGCTTTACCAACAGCGTGCTTTTGATTTCTATAATCAATTAGATCTAAAAGACGACACGCAAAACCGGCCCCAGTGAATTTACAGAAAGATCAATATAATTTTACGCTAGATTTTGCAAGTATTTAATCTTTGAAATGTGTATCCCCGAAAGTTACCCATTTAGGCTTTAGCTGAAAACAAAATTATCACTGTAAGATGCATTTCATAACGGTAGAGGTACACTGTCTGCCCATTCCATTTAAGCGCCTACTCTTTTAAATGGCTCTGACATTTACGAGCACAATCGGGTACAATTACTACTTTTAGCAAAATACTATATTTTATCAAAATCTTCTTACCAGTTATTTAATATTTTTGAAAGATGGCAAAATGAAAAAAAAATAAATGTTTATTTTTTTTTTTAATAAATAATAAATAAAATACGTAAAAAATCACGAATTAGGAATTCAAGAAAAGAAAAAGATTTCGGTTCAATTGTATTGGACGGGCTGCCAACCGGTGCCTATTCACGGGCGCGATCCCACTACTGCAGAACACGGGGACTTCTGCCTGCTGTGTCACCACCCTGGGCCTGTACGTCCCTCCTTAGACAACCTGGTGAGCCTGGGCTCCCCCGAGCTGACCATATTGATGCCCTGCTTAGTGCGGACGCCCGATCGACATAGGTCGCCGGAGAGCAGGACCCCCGCCCTCAAACCGTCCACCAACCGTGACCTCCAAGTAGCTGGATTACAGGAGCACGCCACAACTCCCAGTCGTTAACCAAAATGACAGAATCTCCTTATAAGTTTGGTTTATTGATCAATATCATTTATTTAATCTTTTAGGTCTGAAAATACATAGAAATATATATATGATATAATAAGTGATCAGACCTGTGCACATTTCTTATGCTTAATAAAACAAAAATTCAGAGACATTTTCTGTAAGATGGCCACGTTGCAATTCCATATAGTGATGTTTGTGTGTGACATATTGCCGCTAGGTATATTGACTAAACACTGCAGTGACCTTTACCTTTTTCTGAATACCATTGTCAGTTACAATTTATTATCATTAGTTCGTTCAAAGTCTGAGTGAATGTTCAGAAAATAACAGATTCACATTCACTTCTATTTTGATTTTTTGGGGGTACTTTTTAAATACATGTTCAGTTCCAAAATTTATGCATATAATTTCTGTACTTTAGCATACACTTGTCAATATTTTACAATTTGTAGGAGTATATATATACGCATATTTTAAAAACATAATATTTATACATGTTTGTGCTCATTGAGTTGGAACGACCCTTGCATTTCAAAATCATACAAACGGATGCTTTTTTAAAATTATTATTAATCAAATAATGAATACTGTATTGTTTCATCTGAGCAAGTCCATAAACCAACTTCCATCGTGCATAATAAAATTTAACGATTGTCGCCAAATCAAGTCGTCGCAAAAAATAAAAGTTGGTTTCTAGTTTTACGATTTTTTTTTTACAATATTGCTACACGTACATGTTAGTATATAAAAATCATCCTCATATCATTTACATAATATTACATGTAGATTATTGAGAATCAAAAACCTGTACATGAAAAAAAAAATTATTCTCAATAATCTAAATTTTTGTATAGGACACTTAGACAATTACGGTATATATTCAATACTCAGATTACGTTACTCTCGTTGAGAAGTCATTTACTACCAGTGATATGCTTAATTTATACGAAAGGCAAATAGAGTCATTTTAAAACATGTTTTTATTTTGTAATTACGATAAAAGATTTTGTAGTTACTTTTTCTCATATCTCACCTCTCGTGGAGTATTAATAAGCGGGTTGCATTACCAACAACGTCATTTTGATTTCTAGAATCAATGAGATCTAAAAGACGACATGCAAAACCGACCCCAGAAAATTTACAGAGAGATCAATTTAATTTTACGCTAGATTTTGCAAGTATTTAATCTTTGAAATGTGTATCCCCAAAAGTTACCCATTTAGCTGAAAACAAAATTATCAATGTAAGATAAAGGTAGAGGTACCGTGTTTGTCCATTCCATTTTAGAGCCTACTCTTTTAAATGGCTCTGGCATACACTGGCACAATCGGGTACAATTAGTACTTTAAGCAAAATACTATATTTTATCAAATCTTCTTTCCTGTTAAAGAGAAAAAAATACATCACTATTCTTATTTTATATTTTTGAAAAATGCCAAAATTTGTAAAATAAATGTTTATTTTTTTAATAAATACAATGTAAAATAAAATACGTAAAAAATCACGAAAATTAGGAATTCAAGAAAAGAAAAAGAATTGGGTTCAATTGTATTGGACGGGCTGCCAACCGGTGCCTATTCACGGGCGCGATCCCACTACTGCAGAACACGGGGACTTCTGCCTGCTGTGTCACCACCCTGGGCCTGTACGTCCCTCCTTAGACAACCTGGTGAGCCTGGGCTCCCCCGAGCTGACCATATTGATGCCCTGCTTAGTGCGGACGCCCGATCGACATAGGTCGCCGGAGAGCAGGACCCCCGCCCTCAAACCGTCCACCAACCCTGACCTCCAAGTAGCTGGATTACAGGAGCACGCCACAACTCCCAGTCGTTAACCAAAATGACAGAATCTCCTTATAAGTTTGATTTATTGATCAATATTATTTATTTAATCTTTTGGGTCTGAAAATACATAGAAATATATATATGATATAATAAGTGATCAGACCTGTGCACATTTCTTATGCTTAATAAAACAAAAATTCAGAGACATTTTCTGTAAGATGGCCACGTTGCAATTCCATATGGTGATGTTTGTGTGTGACATATTGCCGCTAGGTATAGTGACCAAACACTGCAGTGACCTTTACCTTTTTCTGAATACCATTGTCAGTTACAATTTATTATCATTAGTTCGTTCAAAGTCTGAGTGAATGTTCAGGAAATAACAGATTCACATTCACTTCTATTTTGATTTTTTTTTGTACTTTTAAAATACATGTTCAGTTCCAAAATTTATGCATATAATTTCTGTACTTTAGCATACACTTGTCGATATTTTACAATTTGTAGGAGTATATATATACGCATATTTTAAAAAAATAATATTTATACATGTTTGTGATCATTGAGATTGGACGACCCTTGCATTTCAAAATCATACAAACGGATGCTTTTTTAAAATTATTATTAATCAAATAATGAATACTGTATTGTTTCATCTGAGCAAGTCCATAAACCAACTTCCATCGTGCATAATAAAATTTAACGATTGTCGCCAAATCAAGTCGTCGCAAAAAATAAAAGTTGGTTTCTAGTTTTACGAATTTTTTTTACAATATTGCTACACGTACATGTAAGTATATAAAAATCATCCTTATATCATTTACATAATATTACATGTAGATTATTGAGAATCAAAAACCTGTACATGAAAAAAAAAATTATTCTCAATAATCTAAATTTTTGTATAGGACACTTAGACAATTACGGTATTTATATTCAATACTCAGATTACGTTACTCTCGTTGAGAAGTCATTTACTACCAGTGATATGCTTAATTTATACGAAAGGCAAATAGAGTCATTTTAAAACATGTTTTTATTTTGTAATTACGATAAAAGATTTTGTAGTTACTTTTTCTCATATCTCACCTCTCGTGGAGTATTAATAAGCGGGTTGCATTACCAACAACGTCATTTTGATTTCTAGAATCAATGAGATCTAAAAGACGACATGCAAAACCGACCCCATAAAATTTACAGAGAGATCAATTTAATTTTACGCTAAATTTTGCAAGTATTTTATCTTTGAAATGTGTATCCCCAAAAGTTACACATTTAGCTAAAAACAAAATTATCAATGTAAGATGAATATATTTCATAACGGTAGAGGTACCGTGTTTGTCCATTCCATTTTAGAGCCTACTCTTTCAAATGGCTCTGGCATACACTGGCACAATCGGGTACAATTAGTACTTTTAGCAAAATACTATTTTTTATCAAAATCTTCTTTCCTGTTAGAGAAAAAAACATCACTATTCTTATTTTATATTTTTGAAAGATGCCAAAATTTGTAATTTGTATTTGTAAAAATGTTTATTTTTTTAATAAATACAATGTAAAATAAGATACGTAAAAAATCACGAAAATTAGGAATTCAAGAAAAGAAAAAGAATTGGGTTCAATTGTATTGGACGGGCTGCCAACCGGTGCCTATTCACGGGCGCGATCCCACTACTGCAGAACACGGGGACTTCTGCCTGCTGTGTCACCACCCTGGGCCTGTACGTCCCTCCTTAGACAACCTGGTGAGCCTGGGCTCCCCCGAGCTGACCATATTGATGCCCTGCTTAGTGCGACGCCCGATCGACATAGGTCGCCGGAGAGCAGGACCCCCGCCCTCAAACCGTTCACCAACCCTGACTTCCAAGTAGCTGGATTACAGGAGCACGCCACAACTCCCGGTCGATAACCAAAGCGACAGAATCTCCTTATAAAGTTACTATAGTAACTATCGATATTTTTTTTTATTTTTGTAAAATACGTGTATAATATTTCAATTTGTTGGGTGTCCATAATGTTTTAGCAATTTTATTTAAAAAAGAAAAAGAAAAAAAGAGAGAGAAAATGTTCAAAATATTTTCTGTACGATCGCCACGCTGCAATTCCATACGGTGATAAGTGTGTGTGACATATTGCCGCTAGGTATAACTGAAGTGACATTTGCCCTTTACCTTCATTATACCATCGTCTGTTATAAATACTGATCAATGGCGTAAAGGATTTCTGTTATAATTCTTGTTCTAGAATACCATCCCTCCGCACATTTTTGCATTTTCTATATATACTTCAATGCTTTAAAAGATAATTTATAAAGATACAATAATTTTATTTTTTACAAATTTAATAAACGCAATGACTTTGTATAATTTTTATATACATGTACAAGTAAGCACGTACAGGTAAAGATGTACAATGGTGTTGGATGAAATATTATATCTACATATTTTATTACATTACATTTTATTACATTTAGTAAGTAAGCAATGATAGAATTTCCCCTGTTTCTCAATAATCATTGATTGCCCACATATGAACTACCTAAGATAGCATTTACTTTTATAAACCGATATGCTACTCTAAATCTCTCTTTATATTATCCATTATACAGTGTAAATAGAGTAAAAGACGAAAGTTCTCTTCTTGGCACGACCAGTCCATAAAATAAAAGAAAGGGCCAACTCTTTCAAATATTAAATTATCTAAAACTTTTTAAAAACTAACGTCAGTTCTTACAGCTTGTGCCAGCGAAAATTGTAGTTAACAATTCAAAATAAAATGAATTCTCATTATTACATTTGCATTGTTGCATTTTGCGTCGAGACCAAAGTAAAATGCAATAACGCGAAATGTAATAATTTAATTTTATTACATATCGCATTGCTAGTGCTTTCAGTGCAGCTAAAAATTTTACTCGATCACGAAATAATTCACGCATAGTCGGCCTTGATAGAATAAAATAAAACACCATTTAACATTGTATATTCTATATACGAGGGTCGTTAGAAAAGTTCGCAGATAAGTTCAATTGTGAGCGGACTGTACACATGATACCAGCGAAACTTTTCAGATTTAATCTTTATATATTTTCTAAGAAATATCTAAAGATTTGTTTGTTTTAAACGCAATGTAAAAATATACAGCTTTATCATTTTGATAAGATATGCTATACGGAGCATGTCTTTTTTTTTTTAACTCTTTATATCTTGTGCGTATTTTTTCTTATTAGGAAAATGTACCGTTTAATGATTACATATAAATAAAAGATATTTCATAAGACATCACAATAATTTATGAAGGTCATTTTGTGAAAGGTTCAATTTAATTGAAGAATTTCTGACCGTTTTATCGCCAAATTTGGACGAACAACGCTTCAAAAATAAGTAAAAACGTTGACGTCAATGGACATCTTGGAGCACCGGGCCTTCAATGAATTTTGTGTGCACGCAGGAAACTCTCCTGAAGTATTGATCATTGCAATACAAAAATTATCAGAACTCGTTCACACAGGTTATATATTTTTTTTCAGCTACCTTCATACCCACAATAAAACACCAAAAGGAAGCATTTATTGTTTAAAGCAATATGAGCTGCAATTTTCATTTTTACGAAAGTGTTATTCTCTACTAAATTGAAAAAATATCATGGGTTTTTAAGTTCTGTTAGCCATATTTTTATTGGAAAAGCCGTAAAGAAGCCTTGATTGAAGCACCATTGAACTAGAGGTACTGTGAGCAAGCTCACAATTGATACCTTTACCAACAGCGTCATTTTGATTTCTATAATCAATTAGATCTAAAAGACGACACGCAAAACCGGCCCCGGTACATTTACAGAAAGATCAATCATATAATTTTACGTTCGATCTTGCAAGTATTTAATCTTTGAAATGTGTATCCCCAAAAGTTACCCATTTAGGCTTTAGCTGAAAACAAAATTATCACTGTAAGATGCATTTCATAACGGTAGATGTACACTGTCTGCCCATTCCATTTTAGCGCCTACTCGTTTAAATGGCTCTGACATTTACGAGCACAATCGGGTACAATTACTACTTTTAGCAAATTACTATATTTTATCAAAATCTTCTTACCTGTTAAAGAGAAAAAAATACATCACTATTCTTATTTAGTATTTTTGAATTAAATAAAATAAATGTTTATTTTTTTTAATAAGTAATAAATAAAATACGTAAAAAATCACGAAATTAGGAATTCAAGAAAAGAAAAAGAATTGGGTTCAATTGTATTGGACGGGCTGCCAACCGGTGCCTATTCACGGGCGCGATCCCACTACTGCAGAACACGGGGACTTCTGCCTGCTGTGTCACCACCCTGGGCCTGTACGTCCCTCCTTAGACAACCTGGTGAGCCTGGGCTCCCCCGAGCTGACCATATTGATGCCCTGCTTAGTGCGGACGCCCGATCGACATAGGTCGCCGGAGAGCAGGACCCCCGCCCTCAAACCGTCCACCAACCCTGACCTCCAAGTAGCTGGATTACAGGAGCACGCCACAACTCCCAGTCGATAACCGAAACGACAGAATCTAGTTATAAAGTTACTATAGTAACTATCGATATTTTTTTTAAATCTTGTAAAATACAATATTTCATAATGTTTTAGCAATTTTATTTAAAAAAAAGAAAAGAAAAAGAGAGAGAGAGAACATTTTCAAAATATTTTCTGTACGATCGCCACGTTGCAATTCCATATGGTGATAAGTGTGTGTGACATATTGCCGTTAGGTATAACTGAAGTGACATTTGCCCTTTACCTACATTATACCATCGTCTGTTATAAATCCTGATCAATGGTGTAAAGATTTTCTGTTACAATTCTTGTCTTTCATATCTTGTTCTAGAATACCATCCCTCCGTAAATTTTTGCATTTTTCTATATATACTTCATTAATGAATGCTTTTTAAGATAATTTATAAGGAATAAGGAATCATTCTTTGAATATCATGAGGTGATAATTTTGGTCGGAGCGTGATCAAATCCAATAAAGCCCGAAGGGCTTTATGATAGATTTGATCACGCCCTGACCGAAATTATCACCTCATAATCTTCAAAGAATGATTCCTTATTACTTATATTTATATAATTTTAGGCCATCGTACGATTGAATATTTAAATATAAAAAAACAAACCCCGCTGGAGCCTCAATTTGGTGTCATGTGTATTATGAGTTATATAGTACAAAATCAATACGTAGTGTTATCACAGGCAAAGACACTGGATAATGTAAATATATATAGATACAATACTTTTATTTTATACAAATTTAATAAACGCAATGTCTTTGTAGATTTTTTATATACATGTACATGTACAAGTAAGCACGTACAGGTAAAGATGTACATTGGTGTTGGATGAAATATTATATCTACATATTTTATTACATTACATTTTATTACATTCAGTAAGTAAGCAATGATAGAATTTCCCCTCTGTTTCTCATTAATAATTGATTGTCCACATATGAACAACCTAAGATAGCATTTACTGTTTATTTAAACAATAAAATGCTTTCTTTGGTGATTCATTTGGGATATGAAGGTAGCGACATTGCAGAAAAAATACATAACCCGCGTTAGCGGGTTATGTAATTTTTTTCTGCAATGATCGCTACCTTCATAACCCGCATGAATCATCAAAGAAAGCATTTTGTTATTTATATTTACATCTTTCTTTTGACTAATTAATAAATTGATTATCAGAAGTAAGTAAAATTCACTATATTACTGTTAATGTACGTAAGTACGTTAGCTAAAAGAAACAGCCAAATCGTCTCCTGTGATACTTTGAGTCTGGCAGCATCATAGTTATTTCGTGCAGTCCGTGATTTTTCTTAGGTCGCTGTAGGTTTCGACCAATCGATAAACAGGGCGTGTCAATTTCACTCCTGTCAGTTTCTTGTCAGTTTCAGCCGCTGTAGATTTCGACCAATCGATAAACGGGGCGTGTAGATTTCTTTCTGGCTGTTTCTATAGAGCTATGAATTAACTATAAGTTTCCGGAAGAAATAGAGGAAATAATACTCGGCAGATGTAAATATAAACCGATATGCAACTCTTTTTTAAATATTATCCATATAAATAGAGTAAAAGACGAAAGTTCTCTTTTTGGCACGACCAGTTCATAAAATAAAAGAAAGGGCCAACTCTTTCAAATATTGAATTATCTAATACTTTTAAAGACTAACGTCAGTTCTTACAGCTTGTGCCAGCGAAAATTGTAGTTTTAAACAATTCAAAATAAAATGAATTCTCATTATTACATTCGCATGGTTGCATTTTGCGTCAAGACCAAAGTAAATGCAATAACGCGAAATATAATAATTTAATTTTATTACATGTACATATCGCATTGCTAGTGCTTTCAGTGCAGCTAAAATTTTTACTCGATCACGAAATAATCCACGCATAGTCGGCCTTGATAGAATAAAATAAAACACCGTATATCGATGTAAAACTTATATACATTGTATATTCTATATACGAGGGTCGTTAGAAAAGTTCGAAAATAAGTTCAATTGTGAGCGGACTGTACACATGATACCAGCGAAACTTTTCAGATTTAATCTTGGTGTATTTTCTAAGAAAAATCTAAAGATTTGTTTGTTTTAAACTCACCGTAAAAAATATATAGCTTTATTATTTTGATAAGATATGCTTTACGGAGCATGTCCGTTTTTTTAACTCCTTATGTTGTGCGCATTTTTTCTTAAGAAAATGTACCGTTTAAGTACAATCTCCTGAAATATCGATCATAGCAATACAAAAATTATCAGAACTCGTTCACACAGGTTATATATTTTTTTCAGCTACCTTCATACCCATAATAAAACACCAAAGGAAGCATTTATTGTTTAAAACAATATGAGCTGCAATTTTCATGCTGAGTTTTATTTTTACGAAAGTGTTATTCTCTACTAAATTGAAAAAATATCATGGGTTTTTAAGTTCTGTTAGCCATATTTTTATTGGAAAAGCCATAAAGAAGCCTTGATTGAAGCAAAATTGAATTATTGTCGTCCTGTACAAAAATTGATCTGCTATATATATTCCTTAGAAGAGAAATCTTTCTTCTGACGAAATTAATGATTCTTTCAAATTTTATTTATCATAAGAGTTTAAGTTACATGCAGACTTATTATACTAACAGGTTTTTGCAGCAGAATAAAATTCTAAAAAATACAGCTCATATTGCTTTAAATATAATACTTTGATTGTGCTGATATAAAGCTACTTGACCGCACGCTTGCAGTATATAAACTGTGTGGATAAAAAGTACAGGTACTGATGTTTAAAGTAAAGGGTCTCTCTCTCTCTCTCTCTCTCTCTCTCTCTCTCAAAATGTAAAAAATTAAAGTGCATTTATAATCGTTTATTTTATGAAATGCATGCTCAAAATGCACAATTGATGCGATGAAATAAGATTATCAATTATTTTATACTATTAAATGTACAGAAAAATGAAATTTGGCACTTAAACTGAGCACTTTTCATTTGGTGAAAGACAAGTGGGCTTCATGAGGTAGACCAACAATCTGAAGGAAGTCAAGGTTAACATGTTACATGTATATAGCAGTAAAAGCTCAATATTTCATCAAGACATTACCCCCCCCCCCCCCCCCCAAACCTCCTGGAAAAAAACCAAGAGGCTTCATTTTTTCCCCGAAGATTTTTATATTAATTTAGATCTGAAATATTCATATAACATAATAACATAAAAGGATACAGAGTTTTTTTCTTGCAGAATTTCAATCACTGACTGTAAAGGAGGATAACTCTTTAAAGAGTTAACATGTCCGACTAAAATCAGCATTTTCTTGGCTCTAGTCAAAGCCACATTCAGTCTTCTAATGTCCTTCAGCAGCTCTCCTGACTGTTGGTTAAAAAAAAAGAAACAAAAAAATTTAGAAAAACACATCTTGACTTGCCATTCTAAACCCATGGTCAATCTCAACTACAGTGAATAAACACATGCAAGATTGGACATGGATATCTAAGGAAGATCATGAAGCAAGTATGGTACATAACATAATTACAAATACCAACAAATATTTGAAATTCATTCAACTGAAAATATTGTTCATTATCTAATGAACAACAACATTCGCTGTCAATTCTCTTTCTTCTGAAAAAAGTACCGGTAATAATGAAACATGCACATTACATGTTTAAACATTTCATAAGTTCAGATAATGTGTTAAATACATTGTTTTCCATAAATGCACCTTTGTTTCTGCATCTTTGGCTGAGGTAAAACTTCTGGTCAGTGATATAATGATGATGTCCTTGTCTCGACCTTGGTACTGGTCAACTGTGTTAACTTCAACCCCTGGGTTACAGGTCAAAAGGTCACGAATTACAGTCACCTGCTTCCTGTATGGAGCAATCAACCCCACATCATTCTCCGTGACACCGATCTAATCAAAGAGATAAAAAAATAACTCCTTACCACTTGTATCTCATCCTCTTGTTTCAATAACTCTAATGAAATGTGTTTTTATAAGAATGTAGGTAGGTCACCATGGCATGAAAACTTACCTCGATGAAAGACTTGACCAGACATTGCACTATTTGTGCTTCAATCACATTTTTTATTAAACCTGAGCTGTCCCTCTCTTCTTTTGCAGGAACCTAGAAAATTATCAAAAGAGAATTACTGTAGATTTTTTATACTTTGTGTACATAAATCGTGATAATATAAAATTGCAAATGCCAAATTTTTATCAAAGTTGTAATTTTTTACATCTGTCCAGAAAAAATGTGAGATTTTTTATATTTATGAGATGTGCTTTTTGCGATAATAGCGGATACTAATTCCTCACATTTGATTAGAAATCTACAATACTTAATACATGTATTATGGACTGGCTATTTATATGAGGCAAATTTTCGAGTTCATGAATTTTTTTTTAGAAATAATAGGACACAGTACAAAATTTTCACATATCAAAAATTGCAGTAATAGTATTTTAAATGTAGGTTATCAAAACTTGATCCAAGAGAATCTGTTCACCTTTTCTGTGTCCAGAAATAAGGCGGCCTTATATGGATCATCACATAGAACACTGCTCATCCAAGAGTACTCCTCAAACACCTAACAAATGATTATTTTATACTGATGTTAAATGTGTACCAGTACATTTAAGACAAAAAAATGTGTGTATCTAATTTCAATGCAAACTGACTTGCTAAAAATCAAAACAGTTTTCCTGAATGGGGAAAATCTCCATTCCCTAAAGTTTCCTCCCACTTGATTCCGATCTTCTATAAATGATGTGTGTTTTCAATGAACAAATACCTTTTCCAGCTGACCATCTTTAGCCCATTTCAATCTCTTATTGGCAACACTATCATTTCCACACTTGAGACATCCATTATAGATGAGTGTGTTACTTAAATACATGATATCCCTGAAAAAAAAAAACCAGATACATTATTAGACATCTGCACAATAAATGAAATATCATATGACTGTTTTAAAAATAAACTTCATTAAAGTATTTTTCATCTTGGTAAAGACAAAATAATCTTAAAATGATACATGTACCTGTTCATCCTGTATTGTAGATTCAACTCAAACGTGGCGGGTCCATTCTCTAACCTCAGGAAGAGGCTCTCGTCCATTCCAAGCCCTCTGTGTGAAATAACAGTATTTTTATATCTAGTAAATGTACATGTACCGGTAAGGAATGGTATCTCAAATTAACAAGAACAAAGCTTGAGAAAATGTATCGTACATATAAATAAGTATTTTTAACAAATATTGCCGATTTCTGCCATGGGGAAGAATTCTGCATGAATTCTAACCTGGCTTCTTTACTCTGTACCACGGGTGGAAGCTGTTTGGGATCCCCCACTAAAACAAACTTGTGGGCGTTAAACAGAGGCCCCAGGGAGGCTGGCTGTAGGATCTGGGAGGCCTCATCCATGATACAGACGTCAAACCGCCTCTGTGTGAACACAGGGTGGGTCATTCCTAGTGCGGTTGTGGCCACAACCCTCTACAGAAGAGATAAATGTATATTTATAAATGTTATGCATCTCATAAATAGTAATCAATCTCACTATTCTTATATCTTGAACCTGAAAATATGAAACATTCATTAACCTTTGACCTATAACTTAAAAGTTTGCAGGAAGCTAAATTTTACAACATTTTATTTAGGTATACACTTGTTTACAAACCCTACATATTCTGCTAATACACACCTGTGAGCTGTAAAATTCTCTCAGATCTGCAACATTACTGATGTTTTGAGTAAGTTTCTCTGCTCCATAGGGTTGCACTTGGGAATTGATTTTACTTGTTCGTCCAAGACGGACAAAATTCACTTTCTCCTACAAAAGTTAACAAAATTCTTCAAATAAAATTTACAGATATACCCATATTTTTTGTATGTATATTATCTATCTGTTAAATCTAAATTATTTTTAGAATGATCGTAGAGGAGTTGTACCATTAGGTTGATAATGATTCCCCAAAAGATATAAAGTGTAAGTTTTTCCAGGTATTCCTTTCCCCTACTCTTACCATCATTCCTCACTTTTGCCCCCCCCCCCCCTCCCCCAACAACTCTTACCTTGATGAGTTTGAGGAGGATGTTGTCTACTGCAGAGTGGGTATAGCTGGTCAGTAACACAGAGTGACCTAGCAAGGTCAGGACCTTGACCAGAGCCACGATGGTGGAGGTTTTACCTGTCAATCAAACCACCAAACACACCTTGTAACATTATGTCTAAACAAATCAGTAACACTTTGAAAATAGATGATGTTGCAAAAAGAAGATAAATGAGCATGGAAAGAGCAGCATGCCCAAAATATTGTTTATATTTTTTTAAAAATCTACTGTTAAGTAAAAAACAAAGTATAACAAACAACTGATTGAGCTTTATATTAAACTTACCGGTATTTATTGATTAATTTTATAGATGAACTACACAAAGCTCAACTAAATTTCTTTTCATACCTGTTCCAGGGTATCCTTTAATAAGAACATAGTCCTTGCTCATGAGAACCTGCAATGATAAATTTATTTGTTTAATTCACTTTATATGCAATATACATATTATAATCTTTATTTTGATTTTATGTCCAACTTGATGTTTTGTTTATAGTAAAAAATTCATCCAAACTGTACCTTTAATATAGCAGTCTTTTGCGGTTTGTTTAATCGCTTGAAAGCCTCTTTGACTGAAAAAAAAGAATAAGAAGAGAGAAAATGAAATATGATTTATTAACATTTTGTTTATACATGTAATTCAGAATTCTGTGTATAAATAATACCTTTTTCTATTTCTCCCTTTGACATTTTCAAAACAAACTCCGGTTTCTTTTTCTCGATCAACAGTTCCCGCAATCTGCAGCTGAAAGAAAGAGTAGTGTACAGTATAACAGAAAAATGAACATAAATGGTTTTTTGAAAAGTCTCAAGTTCTTAATACATGTATACATGTATATAATGGTGGAGTGGATATGTGATTAAAGATAAGGGTATCACAGAAGTCTTGCATACCTGACAGGCTCATCATTGAGCAACCGAGACAAGTTGGAATAAAATATGCCTGAGGTACTGTAACTGTCATATCTGTCCAATCGGAAGAGGTGAGACTTCAAACTTGTCAGCCTCTGTAAGCTTTCTCTGAAAAGGAGAGAATCAAACATAGAAACATCCTCATGTCTGACTGATGCAGATAATGTATAGCATGATTTGCCAAAAGGAAACTAGGATACAAGAAAACATTAGTCATAAATATTTGTACTTTTACGCTTTTTAAAGTTCCATTATTCATGATTAAAATTTCCTCCCAAAAAGTCTATGATATACCAAAAATTTGCAGTTTGAAAGCTGAAAATGTAATCAAATATTTGTAAATGTATTAATAGAAATGTTAACATTTACTGACAAAAAAACCCAAAAGTTTCACTAAGAAAAATTGATTTCACTGCATGTAAAATTTGTTCATGGGTATAATCTTAATAGAAAAGTAACTGATTTATATAATCTACTTCCTTTTTCCATTGAAGCAATTTCAAAAAAAAAAAATGAAATATGGTCTATTATTAGAGCTCACAAACAGAGTTTTCGTATATACATGTATTCAAGTACCTTTCTGTCAACAAGACAACTTCTTCCTCTGAAATGTCTGTAATACTGCCAGCACACACAGCAATAAACTCAGAATTCTCCACAGTTACTATCACATAGTCGTGTTTCAGTAATCCAACAGAGTTCAAAGAGGGAAAGTCTGGCCTGAAAAAGAAACAAGAGAAAATAAATGTATTTTCAGGAATAGGTGGTTTAGCTTTTACGATACTGCTTTTTGTATATTTCAATAAAAAGTGCTGCCAAAATTTGTGATGGTCTGGAAAGCAAAAAAACATTTTCTATTCTGTTCTGATTCTATTCTATTTGCACAAGACAAGAGGTACCCCGTGTCTCTGTGGAAGTGGATAAAGACAGATTCCTGATCCTGAATGTTCTCTGTTTTGTGAGGTAACACTGTTAGACGACTCAGACAGTCACCTTTCTTCTCTCTGAAAGACAAGGGAAAATGCCATTATAAATTCTATAAATGAAGTACATGCATCAACTTTTAAACTTCTGTTTAATTGTTTTCTGTAAAAAGAAGTATTAAACCATTTTTTCATGAAAAAAAACCCACAAGTCTTAATACAAGGTTCTGCAAATACAATCTAAATTTTCCATCCTCTCACCTCTTTTTGAAATCACAAAGGAACAGTACATGTTGACAACTAAAAAACTGAATTAAAAATAGCAAAAATTATTCAATTTAAGTCTTTTTTTCTTCAATTTATTTCAAACAATATGTCACAGCTCCTCTGCCTTGCGGATCCAGCACTCTACCAACCAATTATAGCAAGCCCGTTCTCATGCACTACACAAATGCATCACTAAGTTTAACACTACATATATGAGCCAAAAAAAATAACCCAGTATCACAGTCAATACCTCTCTGGCCCGGTCAGACACCAGATCTCCTTTAGACCCCCTGACTTCTGACCCGATTTGTTCTCTAGGTCCAGCAAGAGGCACCAGTGGAGGAAGTAGTCCATGTGGGAGGGGGATAGATGCCCCAGGGTCTCAGGGACCAGCCTCTGCATGGTGTGTCCATCTGACAGGGTTCTATTTTCTACATTTCTACCCAACACAGAATAGATCAGTTTTTAAAGTGCTTATTATCAATGGAAACATATATGCACATTAAAAATTTACTAAATATTAAAGGGACTTGGACACGATTTGACTTAGAATTTCCCAATTTTGTTTTTCCATTTTCAATGTTTATACTGATAAATATAGAAGATTATCATACTATGTCAAAATTTGAAACTCAAATATCAAGTTATAAGCAAGATACAGAGTTCATAATTCTTTGTTTTGTAAACAAAGCTCGAATATTGTCATTTTTACATGTGTGTTGTATTGGTGTAAGTTTTGATCAAATGTAACTTTCTTTTGTTGATATTAATAATATCTATAAAGATATTGAATTAGTTAAAATTGTTTTTTACATGTCATTTTGTCTAAGAAATGGTAAAATTCTACATTACATTTTTGTAAACAACTATAAGGCTCGAGCTTTGTTTACATTACTTTCAATTCTTACCTCTGTATCTCGCTTGTAACTTGACTTTAACATTTAATATTTTGGTCAATCATTTGAAATGCACAAGTAAACCATTTAATACATAAAAAATAAAAATAAAATTTTTGAACTCAAATCGTGTCCAAGTCCCTTTAAGGTGGCTCTATACACCCACAGTTTATTCCAATTTTCAATAGAAGACCACAAAACATATACTTATCAAATATTAAAATGACGATAGGGATACTATAGGTATTTTTAAAGAATTTTTTAATGTTTTTTCGTGTTTTTGTAAAATATATTTTAAAAAGACAGCTATCAACAAATTGAGAGAAATTATTTTGTCATATGTTGGATATTTCCTTCGGACACATAAAAAAAATATAACACTTCTTAACATTCAAAAATGTTATTATTGCAATTTTTTTTAGTATTTCCCCAAAACATATTTTTTCATATTTTCTTACTCTGTTGACAAATCATCTGAAAAAGTTGCTTGATGTTATAAGAACATGTATTTTAATAAATGTGAAATAAAAAATTGAATGAAAACAATTGCAAATAAACACAAAAAATATTTTAAATTTTATTTGGTATGAAAGCTCCTCATGTAAGGGTTATCATTCCTAAGTCCCAAGGCCCAAACACCTTGGGGACATTTTATTTCTGAGTTGAAGAAAATTTCCTAAATATAATGTTGGAATGATTAATACATGCATATTTCATTATAGACTTTGCCCTGTATAGGTGAATATATTCGCTTTAGTGCAAAACTAAGTCAAATAAATAAAGGGGAACATTGACTAGGCTAATAGGATTTATGTATCCCAACCTGAGAGAAATTCAAAGCAACCCTCTCATCCCCGTTAGGTGTCGATATTAATGTGCATTAAAGTATATTATAATTGAAATATTTTCACCTGTTTAGAATTTTTCTTCATGGTATTCAACCCAAAAATACGTTTTAGAAATTTTTGGAATGTTAAAAAAAATTATTGTTCTCAACGGCAATCGAACTCATGACCTACTGGTTTGTAGTGAACCCACTAACCCACTGCGCTACGGTGTACGCACGAAGATGCTAAAGAAACTCTTCAAAAATTTATACTTGATTTTATTGTTTATTTCTATAAATAATACCACACAACGTGAAGGTGTCACATAC
Organism: Magallana angulata; assembly: GCF_025612915.1. Classification (NCBI taxonomy): domain Eukaryota; kingdom Metazoa; phylum Mollusca; class Bivalvia; order Ostreida; family Ostreidae; genus Magallana; species Magallana angulata. The sequence goes on from NC_069116.1 coordinate 39,602,611, forward strand.
CACATTACTTGTAATTTTCCAATTATCAAATTAAATCCATCCATTTAACAAATTTTTCAAAATAGCGGTTCCCATACAATTCACCTCAGTTTAAAACAGCCAGTACCGGAAATGCATGTTTCCAGATTTACTTTTTTGCGTACTGCGTCATCAAAAAGTGGTGTATAGAGCCACCTTAAGGGATTTGAGAAATGAGGCTTATATTTTTTTCTGTTGCTGAAGGCATCAACAGAAAAGTTATATGAAAAACTGCATGAACAGTGTAAACATTGTTGAAAAATTTTTCATCCATTTTTAAAGTTGAACACTTCATTGATTAAAAAACATTAAAAGTGAACATTTTGGTAATGGTATCGAACAAAATATATAAAGAGGTACCAAATTCTCATCACTCTTATGAATACCAAATGATTAGACTAAAATCAAATAAAAGGCATATAACGGTATACTAGATAATTTTATGGCACTCTCCTTTTCCAAACTAAATTGAAATATCCTCAACAAAATCTCCCTGAACAAAATATTCAATTCAAAGGTTCTCCCAACCGCCCACAAATTGTATTTGGAATGAATGGCCTAAGACTCAAATCCAGACAGAACTCGTACTTTTGATAGAGGGCACAGTTGAGAAGCTGAGGACACTTGCTACAGGCCCGGGGGTTGTTGATTGGCTCCGGGAGTCTCCCTAGGCTGTAGGTCACATGACCATCTTCACTGGTCACTCCCTTGATCTGTTGACTCAAGTAGTAAGCCATCTCATTTCTAAGGTTGATGATGCCTTCAAAATCACAAAATCAAATTACATGTATGCATCCTTCCATAACAGTACTTAATTCTGCACCAAAAAATTCTATCTATGAATCAAACTAAATATTTTAATAAGACAAAGTATGTCTAACCCAAATGAAAACTGAAATAAAATTGACATTTTTGCCTCCAGTGAAATTGGCATGGGTTTGACCTTTGACTTTGATTAACGCCTCTTGCAACTTCGAGGGCATGAAGAGGATAATGGAATGTAGTACAGTAATTGACTTTAAAAAGACTCTACTGTTGTGTACACCCACCCCGTTTGTTGAGGTGATCCACCTCGATCATTTTCATCTCCGGCTGCTTGAGGTACAGTAGCAGGCCCTGCCCTGGATCTGGTCGTCTGTCAGAACTCATCATGCTGTACAAGGTCACCTGTCCACAAGAATCAGAAGAAAATCCAACTTAGATTCTGTTTATTAGAACAAGTCTTACTTCCTAAAGGGTTATTAATTAAAAGAAAAATAGACTTATGTTTTAAAAAAATTTTCAGAAACATTTAAAAGTCAGAGACTTATTTCTCTGAGAGTTATTAGTTACCTCTAAAACAAGCAAGGTACAATGTACATGTACAGTTGGTCAATCAAAGAATCTGGATGATGGGGTTTTATATATTTATATGATGTAGATGGACAATTACTGGTACTTTTGGATCAGTGAATTTTAAAGTGGATTGGATTTCAGTGGATGGGGGGGAGTTACAATGTGCCATTTAATTTGTTCCCCCAAATAATAGCAGGATGTTCATAACACAAAGTTCAAATTCTAAATCAACCAAGAAAATTATCTATCAATCAAATAAAACTGACATGTACATTCATGTCAATTTTCAATAATCCATGAAATTGGCTAAATTAATTTTCCGGTAAATGATTTTACAATAATAACAATCACTGATAAGCAGTATCAAATTAGGTAGTCTATATAACAAATATCTCTGTACCTGGCCTTTGTGCTCCATGGAAAAGGTAGCCCTTCCTGTCTTCAGTTCCAGAGGCACTGTACCTCTTTGGTTCTTGTTGAGCTAAAAGCAACAATCATCAATTCATTCTTTTTGTTTACAATTTTACAATTACAGTACATACAGTCATATTTTTCATTGGATAACATAAGCTGTTGTTTAGCAATGTATTGCCAAATGTGAACATCTCTTATTTGGTTGTTATTCCCATATACTAGTACTGCATAGATGGATATCCCCCCCCCCCCATTTTTATTTTCACCTCTTTTGCCCTAATTGTCAGTGGCTGAATTTTAGACAAGGCAAAATCAAATTAATTTTCAACACACCGAGTAGTTTGCGTAAACCAATATTTTGATAGAATGTTGAAATCTCAAATTTACTTAATCAAAAATGTACGCAGTATTGTAAAACTTAGGTTACCTTGACATCCACTATCAAATCAATTTTGCCTTTTACCCCAAATCTAAAACAGAATGTATTCACATTATTTCATTATCATACAAAGCAAACACAACTAAATAATTATATACAGGTAACTCTCGATGGCTCGAACTTCGATCCCTCGAAGTTCTTGATCGCTCGAAGTGAGTCTAGGGTCCCGATTTTTTTCCCTATATAACTAAGCAAATTTACTCTTGATTTCTCGAACTCTTGATCTCTCGAAACCCTTGATCCCTCGAAGTCAAACTGAAGTCCCGTTATTCATAATCTATAGTTTTTTACTCTCGATCCCTCGAAGTCGCCCTGTATCTCCAAGCGCTATACCTAATTAACACCTACTTGGTCATTTAAATTGCTCCAGGCGTTAGACGCGGGACCCGTGTCACGGGTTGTTTATTTAGGCGACACTGGTCCTGCAAGGGGATAATTGTTTGATGATTGCCCATACCGATACCTAAACTATAATCAACACCAACCGTTTTACGATAATTTGGAGACGCAATGAAAATGAGAAATTAATTGAGACGAAACGATGATATTGAGCTATGGTCAAAATTTTAAAATTATAAAACTGTAAAAATTATGTTTAGCAGCATCATTGTCACTATAATGATTATTGCTGAACAAGTTCTTACAGCTGGTGAAGGACCTGTACAGTGGGAACAATGGGTGGAACTCAGTTATCACATTTATGACATGTCGATCGTCTCGCAGTACAGTAGTACTGAGCAATCTGGTCTTAATATGATGCATAAAATAAATAATTATTATGAATTTATTTAATAGCTGTTTTATTCAGTTTTAATGAAAAACATCCATTTCTGTATATTTTACTGAAAAGAAAACGTTGTTTAAGCACGTGCGTAAGGTTAGCACTAAATAAATGGCTGAATCATAACATCCGTTTAGACTAATTTTAAAACCCGTCGGTCAACCTTGAAAATTCCGAACTCTTGAAAACTCGAACTCTTGAAACCTCGAAGTTTTTCCTCGGTCCCATGGACTTCGAGCTATCGAGAGTTACCTGTAGATGTAAAATCTTATTTAGCAGAACAATTTTCTTCTTGTACTTTACCTTGGAGACCAAATATTTTCTTCAATGTCTTTCACTGCAGTAATTGTAATGTTGCTTCCAGTTTTACTAAAAATAATGTCATAAAATTTGTGCAATAAAGAAAAAAATCCTGATGCTTCTATTTAATAAATTTCAGTGAGTGTATATCATTTCAAGCTTAAAAAAATAATTGCGGTGAAGTGTTTCAATCTTCATTCCCGGTATATACCGGAAAGTAACTGATTCAGACAAAATATTATAAATGTATCTATTATTGAATCAAAACACAAATATTTGCACTCACAGAAGAAAACCAAAATGAAACCATACTACAATCAGAAAAAATTTAATTTCCATTTTTAATTCAAGAATTAGTTCACCTTTGACCTCCCATCATGCTCTGGGTGTACTGTGTGTGTTTCTGCAGCCAGGCCTGTAGGGGAGGGACATATTTCTTGATTTCCTCCATCACTTGCAGGTCTGTAACCCCATTACCATACCTGTGGAGAAATGTTCTAAATATGTGAACTGGTACATTTGGTTTATAACACAGATAAAACATACACATTCATGCACAATGTTTAATTTTTTGATACATGATCGCGTTCATTTATTCCTTTATCATATTTTTTCTATCAAATTAGTAAATTTATCACACTGACACCAAAGTGACTGCCATGCATAGGGAATCCAGTTCATATGAATATTCAGTACAACAAAGATTGAATATCAGAGAAAAGGTATATGCAAATGGATTTACAGTATCAAATAGGTCTAAATCTGAATACGCATATACTGTTGATCTTTTGTAAGGAGATCAAATAATGTGCAGATCTCATATTTGTGCATTATTTAACAGGAACAGTAAAAGTAAGCTCACATACTTACATGTCATGTATGTATTTGCTCTGTTTCATTGTGCTTTCTGCCTCTGTGACTATTTGGTTTTCTTCAAATATCTGTTTTCTTAAAACCTTTTGATGTATAAATTATAGTTACAAATTTTTTGTCTTTGAAATTCAATTTCATTGTAGAATAAAAATCCTTTATGGATATTAAATTGCCCCTTCCCCATCCCAATGCCCCTCTACAATAAAAAGATAAAAAGAAGCACCTGCTGGAATACAGAATGGATGATGCTGCCATATAACATCTGGATATTTCCTTTGTCACAACCCTGAAAATACACTTCATATCATTTAAACATGTTACTAAAGTTTGTAAGACCTGGTTCCACAGTCATCAAATTACTCATTCCTCAACTCAAATCCTTTAAAGAAAAGTGCAAAAATTCAGACTTGAGGCCAAATATTGACTTCAGGAAAGTTGGTGACAGCGGGGCCTGGTCAAGATCATAATACTGTAATTCTGAAAGTAGACTTCACTCAGTTTTAATGTGATAATTTCAACAGCTCAATGATGTGGGTTTGTTAATACTATAGGGTAACTACCAGTATTTCAAATTTGAGACTCAAGTGAATAAAAGTGTCCAATTTTTTTTTTACTTCAGTCTATTCTTAGTTTATGGTCCTGGGGCCTTATATTAAAATTTAAAAAAATATGACACAAATACATGAACATATTTGTTTAGAATTGATTTTCTATCCTTCAACTCTATTTGATACATCTACATATACATGTGTCTCAATTGTTCATTTGAGAATATGTACCAAATACTGTATATGTAACTGTATTTATGAGTACCGGGGTATGTATGGGGTTGTACAACTTTGATCAAATTTTTCAATTTATCTTTTAATCTAATTTTTGCAAAACCGAGTGCTATACACACTATATCTGTAGTTGAGTGTTAGCGTACCTTAAATTTGTCATTCAAGATTGACCTGAAATAAAAGACATAATTTATCAAAATAATCTTATAAAGAAAATAAATGTACAATAGACAAGTTACATATTTTTTCTCTAAAATTTTACTTTATGACAATTTTCAAATAGATTTGATGTGTATCAACAATTTTAAGATGGCATTCATTTTAATGCAGAGATAATAGTAGAGAAACTCACTTCCTCATGCAGAATAAACTAGAGACCACTGTTGTCCCTGACAACAAGAAGTCAGGGTTCACGATGATAAATCCATCTTTATCAGATATCCTACAGAGTCCACTGCCATCAAACGTTCCCAGGATGTGGACAGTATCCCCTTCTTCTATGTGGGTGTCTGACCTGCAACAGAATAAAAAATATCAATATCAAAAGTTTAAGTCATATGCAGAGGGTTTTTTTTTGTAATTTGGTGCATGCTATGACTTTTATATTACAGGAACATATAATATAGCACATTTATGTGTATGCTTCACAGTTTTGAGGGCCAAACCTACCAAAATCCACACAACACACAAGTCTTCATTTCTTCTGATCCAAATGCCTTGACTTCTAGTGTTATTTCATGGCTACCAAAAAGTAAATATGAATACATTTAATTAGATTCAGAGAGACAAAGACATACATAAAACTACCGCTAAATCAAATTTTCAATTACTCCCAATAAAAGTTATGTTGTAGTTTACATGTAGTCATGTAAATGCACAGAGCTTACTTTTCATAATGTTTCTTCACAACAGAGTATCTTCCATATCTATGGCAGACTGCAATTTCAGCATCTGCAGGTTTCATTCTGTATAAAGAAAATAAAGAAAAACTTTGATAAAACATATACATATAATTTTATTCTAAACATTATTCAGTATATATCATAAACTAATATTTTTCCCCAAATGAAATGATGACAGAATTTCATTGAGAATATTCACCAAAAACCCCCTTTACCCACCCCCTAAAAAAAACAATTGCTACTCTGTAAGCTTAAGCTATTTTTTTCTACTAAATACTGTTTCAGAATTTGTGAACAATGAACTTACACAGAAGACTTGTCATTCACTTTAAATGGTGACAAAGCATCTAAGCCATCACAAAGACTGTCATCCATCTGAGAGTGGAACTCTTCTATATCTTCCACCAGTGGAGGAACCTTTGGTTGCTGAGAAGCAAACTCCTTAATGTTCTGTGTAGCAGATGGCAATATCTCAGAATTCACAGGTGGAGTTCCAACCATCTCAATGTCCACATCTCTGTCTGTACCTTGTACCGTTTTACATGTACTTAACGAAGACTTAAGCTTCATTGACAGTGATGTACAAGGCATCGATTTTGATTCATTTCCATCAGAAGCACCGACTTCCATTGGAGCAGAAAACTCTTTATGGACTTCTTTGTCTAAGGACTGAAATAGTTTCTGTTCATGTTCAGAAATTTCTGCTGGTTTCATTACCACTGGATTTTTGTTCAAACTCTTGGAGAGGGATTTTCTACTCTTTAGCTTCAGAGTTGTTAAAGGGGTATTTTGGTCAATAACTGTCAGAGAATCTGAATTTGACTTGGAGTCCAGCTCTCCCAGCAGTTCTCCCAATACATCATCATTCACTGTACTCACATTTTCCCTGTCATTCTTTCGATGAACTCTCATCGTTAGCTGGTAATTGTTTACAGCTGATACTTTGGGTTTGATTTTCTTCCTTTTTTCATTTACTTTAAAACTACTCAAATTCCTTTTAACACTTTCCTTATTAGCTGTAGCTAGGCTATCGTTACCATTTACGGAATCTTCCTCAGCAGGAAGTCTTTTAGCATCAGGGGATTCCCCTGTCTTTGACATTCTCTTGATGGAAGATTCATACATTTTAGTAGGTGTCTCTGCATCTGCTGGGTTTAAACTTGAGTCACAAATATTCTCTACATCACTTTCAATATTTTCCTCTTCCATTTCTTCAACAGCTTCTTCCTGTGAACATTCCTTGATTTTTGTTTTGGTACATGATTCATTTTCCACCTTGGAGGCTTCCTCATCAAAATAAGCTTCAAGATCAACTACTGGCCCTTGTTCCTCCAAATCATCTATCAAAACTGCTTCTTCTTCTTTCATTTCCCCTTTCACATCTGCTTTTGAATTTCCCTCACTTTCTTTGACAGCCACATTAAGAGGACTGTTCAGAGATATAGAAACTAAACTCTTGCGAGCTCTTGAAAGTCTTTTCTTCTGAATGATTTCTGCTTTTGTTAAACCAGGTTTTTTTCCAACAGCTGCTGAAGATGTTAAGAAGCTCCTCCCAAAAATTTTCTTTCCTTTGGCCTCTACCTTGGAATCCTCTGGAGTATCAGGAATAATGATTTCTTCACAATCACTGAGAGAGTCAAACTTTTTATCTTTTTGCTGATATCCAGCAGGGCTTTTAAATAATTGTGTTTCAGGAATGACTATTGGCTCCTTACAGGACACTTTGTCATCTATCTGTTCTCCTTCGAGTGCTTCAGATATTCTACTATTCACACATGTAGAGGGTGGATTACAAGTATTATGAAGTATATTGTATTTTTCAGCAGTTGCAAGAGATTCTGTGGACTGCTTCTTCTTAAGAGATAAATTGGAAGCTACTGAAGATGACTTTGTCCCAAGTGTCGTGAACAGTTCACTGTTTGATGGTTTTATATTCTTGGTACCACCCTGCTGAAAGTTATAGTACAGTAAGTTTTAGGAATTAAAGGAAAATACACCCTGCATTTTCAAAAAATAAAATTATATATATAACTTATATATGTGTATCACAATTGTTACAGGTTTGGAGAAATAATGACAAATAATTAATACATAAATTTGAACGCAGGCGCCTGAATCTTCAGTCAAGTACTCTACCAATTGAGCTACCTGGCACCATGCGGTGATCAAACCAGTCTGACCATCGATTAATTTTCAATATTCTACTGTATACTTATACTTTTTAAGTTTAAAAGTGAAACATCACTATCATACCTGGAAAAAGCTTGAAATCTTCTGTTGCTTTTCATCCTGTGGAATATAAATTTAAATGACACAAGAGTTCTGTATTTTTTAAATCAGTCAGATATTAACAGCTAAAATTACATGCAAAAACCAAAAGTGATAGAAAAAAACCTAGAAAAATCGACAATTACCTTAATGGGTGTCTTTTTTACTTTCCCCATGTTGCAAAAACTCCAGTTCTTCTACTAAGATCTCAAGGTTTTATATAATTCATGATTATAGTGGGTCAAATATAATGACAATACCGTTTTTGTTCTTCTAAAGTTTCTTAATTTGTTAACATGAACCACAAATTGCTACTGTTATAAAACATAATTTTCTAGCCAAAAATTTCTAACAAAATGTAACTACTATTTTATAACTGTTTACATTTTGCGCCATCACAACATTTTTATCTTCTTGTGCTGAAGAGTTGCAGTTGCAGTTACCTCCTCTTTTAGGAAGTGGTTTGCACTCAGAGCATGCGTACAGGCAGTATTTTCAGTTTTTCCACTCCTGTCTGTCATCTAAAAACTTCCAAGGAATTTTAGTTGAAGTTTTCAGGTATATAATAATGCGTTTAAATGATTAAAAGCATATACATAAATATTTTCATTCAAACTTGTCAAATGTTAGTCTGTCATTATAATAATTCGTGAAACTGGAATAGATTAGCCTAAATAATCAGTTCAGATGGACTGAGATAGTACAGCTGTAGTATGTGTATAATATAATAGTTGTAAGTTTCAATATTAGTCAGATTTATTTTAAATGTTTTGATCAGTTGTGTGAGAACAAATTAATCATTTCTTAAATTTTAATATTATCCTGAAATGTTGTTTTCAGTACTGAAATAATGGTCAGTTTTGTTTTGTCAGAATCATTAATTTAGATAACAGGATTTACATGTCAGATTATCAAATTAATAATAATTAATTAATAAAAATTAATTAATAATACCCTAGTATGATATCTCACATGGCTATATCATTTTCACAATGAACTCGTGCTTAAAAATTATTTGGATCATAGTTATTAGGCAGGGTGGGTTTTCTAATGTGATGTTTGAATCTGAATGTACATGTATGTAAATATTGGTATAACCTTGATCAGGTGAGCAGAGCCCACAGTTTGATGGTTGTACTCCCATTTGGCTGGTCAAACGCTTGCATGGTGCCCCTATCATGCCTATATAATTTACCAAAGGGGATTCAATCTTTGTTCACTTCAGATTACACTATTCTGATAGAAAAGCTCAGTGTGCATGATTTTATCATGCTTTGGTGTGTGCACAAATGGTTGTTTATGAAAAAGTTGTTGCAATATTATGTTATTTTAATGTGTTAAAGCATAATTTTTTTATCTAATGTTATTAAGGAATGAGAATTTTATTAATTGATATACAATAGTTATTGAATATGAGATTAAAATCTTAAAATTTATTTAATGAAATTTTAACATTACAGCTAGTTTACACAGGCAGCACTGTGCAAAAGTGGTTGAACTACATGTATTAAAGACCATTATACATAGGATGACAATATACATTCCAATGATATGTCACATAAATTATTTACACAGAGAAATTTCACAATATGGTGATTGACTTATTATTTTGAATTGTTAAGGCACTTCCCTTCAGCTGGATTATATTTGTAATATATATGCCCTCAGTTTCTTTTCCTGGTTTGAAGTGCATGTTCATGTCGTGTTAAATTTTGTGAACTATTTAAAGACATGTACTATGAGGATTAAATGTGCCAATTCAAAATTTTATTACATAATGATATTTTGTGTGATATTGATTTGGAGAAGTGTTTAAACTTTGATACATATTTATATTGATCAATGCTTATCAGCTTTTAAGATATTGCTTGATTTCCAAAAAACTTAAAATTCAATATATAAGGGCTTCAAGGTACCGGTACTTGTGTAGACGTCCTTGTTGGAATTACTCTGTTTGTTTACACATAGCGGTACATGCAGTCAGGTGTCCTTGAAACCCTATCTAATGGATTCATTATCAAAGTTTACATAAACAGTTCACAACATATCAATTACACCTTTCAATAGTGGAACATATTGCATGTACCTATTACATTGTACGATGTACATGTAGTATCAACCCATCAGATATCGATAGAAAGTTCAAACTGAATTCTAGGAAGACATGGCCAACTGAGATGCATTTTAATGATACTTGCAACTGAAACAGAAAGATGTGATAAACGGTTGATTTTGTGTAGATAGGCCATAAGGAAGTCATGTTAAATATACCAGTAAATAATGCATTCTAAATTTAATGTTACCGGTAAATTAATTTAGTGCACTAAATTTAATGTTGACCGAAAATTTTCAAATATCTGTTTTTCTATTAGATAATTATGAAGTTAACGATAGTTATTTATGGGGGTTTTTTCATTGAATTTTTATTTTTTAATTGTAAGTGATAAATAATGAAATGCTTCTTACTATGAATATAAGACAAATCAATACATTTGTTTTTTGTTCATCTGGTCATAAATTTTCTTGCAAGACTTAAGAATGCTCCCAACAGCTGTTCTCCTGGATGTGAATGAGATTTTTTTTTTCAACCGACACTCTCAAGCTCTTGAATTTGTCATCCAAAAGATGACTAAGCATTGCAGCTTGGCAATGCATTCATTTTCAAATGCACACACATTATAAAAAGTCGACTCATTACACCAGATAGGGAAAGAGTTCTAAGATTATCTTGATATTTGTAAGTATTGACATATATTAAAAATGTGATGTTGACCTTGAGTCTCTATTGTAAATATAAATCTATGTGTACGATCTAGTCATTTATAAATTATTTATTGTCATCTAAATAATCTAACCTTTGCAACGAAAGGGTGTATAATTTACTCAGAATTTTTTAATTCCTTAATGTGACTATTTTTAAGTTTTGAAATGTTTCTTTTTTTAAAAATTGGAGACTGCATGAATGAGGGGAATTTTGTTTGCAAGAAAATCTGTATAAAAAAAAAGTAATGGAGGGAAATATTGCTCCTTGAGGCTGTTTCGTCAATTGGAAATGAACTATTGAAAAAGTACAAAATTGGCGGAACCTTCCTCATCAAAGTTGATGACACCATTATAATGACTATCAAATATACGGACAGTATTGACGGGGATTTAATATAAAGGCTATATTTAAGTAAGCAATAGATGTTTATCTGGATAAACCTGCACTCGAGCCAATGAATCACTGAATTGTTCATTGATAAAGTGACAGCCCAAGCATTTTTCATGTTTGAAGGACCTCCTTAAAAACTAACCTACCATGCTTGCTAGTAGAAACGGTACTATCGGTTTGCAGTATGTGTAATACAAAAAGCTTTTCTTATAAGCATTGATAGTTTTTTATGTTTTCGCTAGAAATATTGGCGCTGTCATGAAACATCGAAAGCTAGTTGAAATGGTGCTAAAAAATGAATGCCATCTTGATGAGTATTTTTTCTTTTCTTTGAAGGATGAAAGCAGTCTAAACAATGTGAAGAAGAGGATATAAATCGGTCTTATTGTGTGTTGGATTACGACTACAGAGGTAAGCAATGGAGTGTAAATAATGCCAGTGTGCCAAATGCCACAACTACATGTATCATCGTTATACCTCAGATTTGACATGTTGAGAGGGACAGAGATTTTACTCAATCTTGTGGTATCATTGTAACAGGTTGCAGACATTTTTTCAATTACAGTTATACCGGTAGTGCCTATATTTGTTCATTAAGTGTAAGTAAAAAATTTGCCTTTTAAAAAATATTCTAACAGTGCAATGTTAATTTTAATGTATGTATAAAAATAAGTGGGTCAAATAGGTTTGGGAATACTCCACATGAAAAATAGATCTGGGTGAATTGTGTGAAATTCCATCAATGGCTATCAGTTACAGCAAGGGACGTTTAAAATTCCTGAGATGTCAGAGTCTATGCAGGTGTCATGACAGCTAGGTAGGCTTTAACACAGACAGAAGTCGTCTGTGGACCTATTATTCAGCTAAATCAATAAGGCATAGCACTAGCTGGTCCATTTGTTTTGGTAAATAAATGTGTATTACCTAAGTAGACTGTGAAAATACACACACATACAGTTTGTTATATGTGGACTGTGGAAATACTAGTAAACATACACACACAGGTTGTTACATCACAGTATACAGACACCTGTGCCTGAGGGTCTGGGATGAGGTGAATAGATGTACATACACCTGGATGTGACCTTTGCTGACCTCATTTTCTACCTTGCCTTTAGTGTAAACATTTATTTGAGTCTGTCAGGTGACAATTTTTTTCGTGGTGTGAACATCAAGGTGTAACTTTCACCAGGGAATATCGGTGTATTGAGGCCAGACTCTGCAGGCTTATGAAGTACTTCATTAAGTATTAAATGAAATAACGAAAGCCTCTCAGCTTCCAACATTGTTTCCTCTCAGAGATTTTTTCACCCTCACAATATGTGGTATAAACATTGCTAATGAACTTCTTGAATATGTTTTTTCCCTTTTCTTCTCTCTCCCTGTTGGCAATACACAAAGTTGTTTTCCAAAGTTTCGGGACTTCTCCCCTCTCATCCTTGCTCTGGTGCCAAAATACGCTCTGTGCTGATAAGTGATAAATTGCGGAATAGTACTTAATATTATTGCGGAGTGTGTTGCGTATGAAAATAAACAAATCCATTACCTGCTGCAATTCCAAAAATTAGAGAGGAAAACTCTAGGAAGGATTTGATATTAATTAGGAAAATTTATTAGTGTGGGAATTTTAAGTGAAATTGGTTTATTCTTCCCTGACCTGTGTGTTTAAAAGATGTTGTCTTGAGGATGTAAGTAGATGAACAGAGATAGGGATGCCGAGAGCAAGGATTACTACACAGGAGAGGCGTGCCGTGATGAATTATGACAGGCTCCCCATAACACAATGTGTGACATTTTTTTCCACAACTGTATTCTGCTCTCGGTAATCGGTGCACCATCTCTTCCATCGTCATTGTTGTGGATCTAGATCATTTACGTTGTTTTCCTCCTCTGATCAGGACTGTCTACAAGTATTCTCATGTAGTGACCGTTTTAACATCCAGGCATTGATTTTTTTATTCCCTCATCAGATTCAAATGTAAGTTGGTTCTCTCAGACAATAGATGTTAATTATCTCTCTGAAATATGACACTTCGTTGTAGTAGTTTAATTTTCATTGACGATTACTGGAGTATTCATGACACAATGACATTGATTTAAAAGACCACTCGTATCTGTTTTTGGGGTCGAGGGTCAGTGGGTTCATTCATTGTAACGACATTTCTGATACTTTGGGGCAGGTTTGTCAGACATTAATCCAGTTATTAAAACAATGGAAGTTAATAGTTCAACTAGATTTCATCAAGATTTGCTGTTGTAAAATGATTTGTCTTGACATGCTCTTGGATATATAGTAATACTGAATGAATACCTACATTCCAGTGCATACGGTCAAAACTGTAGTTAATTCTATTAATTAAGGCACTGAGACGTATTTTATGGGGCATATTGTGCATAAGTCAGTGGATATTTGGCTAACTCATTGAAAGAGAATGTTACAAATAATATTATTGCACATGGCTTAGTTATGTTTGTCTTAATCCCATGGCTGGAATAAAACCAAGGTTAGGGAAAGAAGACAAATGGTGGTGGTCTCTCTGCTCATGAATATTATGACTATTGATTTTGTATTCTCATTCACGAAGCAACATGGGATTAATTCTCTTGTTTTTACAAGTTCAACATATTGTTATAAGTTACCAATAGGGGATTCACCTATTCATTGATGGTTTAGTTTTTTGGGATTTTTTTGGCAACAATCAATTTCACCAAGAAAAAAAACCTAAAGTTTAAATTATGTGCAGACGGTCACATATGCACTTCTACATGATGAGCATATCTTTATTTTTAGACAAGTGAGTCAATGAGTATTGATTGAATTTTCTTTTTCAACACAAGACACCAAACAATTTCATATGATCTGAAGGTTTTTGCATTAAGTTGGATTTTAAGGAGGGGGATGCATTTTATTTTTCACAGATTCACGTATTATAAGCAAAATCAGATTCTTCATGTATCTTAATGTGAAATTTTCATTGTTTGTTTTGATTTTCTAGATGAGTTTGCCTCGACCTTCGGGGTTAAAGGCCCCCACCAAAATTGGGCGGCCCACCGGGCTTCCCCAGCCCCGATCGGCAGGTACAGGTATCCCCACCCCCGGGTCTGTGCACAAAGCCCAAAGTAAGCCTCCTCCTCACTTTGTCGTTGTACTCTTTTTCACCATGTCGCCTGCTGGCGAGGTCATATGTGATCTGTCTGTCATTGTGGATTATCATTGCTAATAGAACCATTGAATGATTTTATCCATGAGAAGATAGACAAATTGCATTTGATTTTTAAATAAAAATGGGGTTCATTTATCATGCATTTTTTTTTCGTAGTTGAAATTTTCATTTTCTTTTGTTGATCGAGGCAAGAACAGAAATTATTAGGCATTTTCTTTATGACACTGCATCATTGAAATTCAAAAGAAATATTTAAATAAGACATAAAATTTGAGTGTGTGAATACACAAAAGTTTTTTTTTTATTAAGTGTATATTTGCATATTTCAAGTGTGTTACACCCTTGTCTTGTCTGGAAGTGATCACTTGAGAATGTACACTTGATAAAATTTGAATGTCAATATCATCATAATGATAGAAAGTTTAAAAATCCTTACCATATCTATAAGGCTATATAAATATTGAACCCCATTTTAAAAAATAAAAGCAAATTCATCGAAAGTTAATTCATCAGGTTTTGAGATTGGGAGTTTTGAAAAGAGAATTGAATGTTGAATTTGCTTTGCTTTTTTTGCTTTTTTGTTTCCTCAAATTCTTTGTGAATGTCTTACTCTGCACACTAGATCTTTTAGCAGTTAATGGCTCAAACATCACCTTTTCTCTGTCCTTGTGCTTGCTCGCACATCTGCGATATTTTACTTTCTGTACAAATTCTCATTCCACTTGATGTTTCTGCCATTAATTGAGAAAGAGATCTGCCTTTTTTGTTGTCTGCAGTGCAGTGTTTTATTTTGTTTTCTTTGAAAAAAAAAATGTGTTGCAAAAATGTTTTAATTTGTTGCTTAAAAGAAAAAGAGATTTTTGTATTGTGAATAACTGTGTGATTTCAACATGAAATAATTGCATGAGTAACTTGTCTTGTTAAAACTGAAGTACGTGTATTGGGCAAATGCTGTTTTGTTTTTCCTTTATGTTGTTTTATTCAAACTCAACTTTCTGACTGTGGGTTTAAGGTGGTCGGTTGCATGCATTTTTCTCTGTAGCTCAAAACTTGTTTCTCAGCCATCCCCTCTGATTCTTCACTGTTCTTCAAAATCTTAAAAAATAAATTTTAAGTGAGATGAATTTACAACTCCGTGAAAAATATTTACAATATTACTATACATCCTCATACATTTGAATTAGGTTTACAGGAATTTACATGCTGTATGCATTCATGATGTTGTAAATTTCAAAAGGCAAGCATGGCATTGATGTTTTAGCTGAAATTTGATTGCCATAGTGGGCATTTTATGACTTCAGACATTATTTCAAACAGAAAGAGGATCCTATACCTTACATTTTGATGCAGCAGCAAGTATTTTGGGAAAAGGATATTGAATTTTTCTCCCTACTAAGCACTAAAGACAATATGAGTATTGTACACATTGAACTTTGAGAAATTAAATTATGATAATTTATATCGTTACACTTGCAAGAGAAACAAATGAAGTCTTACTCTCTTACCATTCAAATTCATAGGAAAAAATCCAAACCATAGCAGTTAGTGCTAATTACTAGGGATAATGACACAAAGGTAAGGAAAGGTTAGCAGTGGGTAGAGGAGAAAAACTACAAATGTTTGCTTCAAAAAGAAGTCACAAAGTTGAGTTTGAGTTGTTGTGCCTATGTTCCCACCCCCCAGTCAATGTGTGACTAGTTGGTGTGTATGCTTGATTCGTTTGAAGGTGCTATAGCTAAGAGTGCCAGGGCTGCAGGTATTAGTGCCAATCTAGCAGAAAAATATGCCGCCGAGATGGTCCAAAAACTCCCAGGTAAAAAAAAAAAATGGACAATAAATCATAATTTTTTAATATAGATTTTTTAAAAATTAGTTTTTAATTAGATGTGTATGTATACATAGTTATTGTTTATTTGGAAAAATATTTTTAGCCATATACCCTAGAGCAGAAATTAAAAAGATACTCTGCTATACAATATACAGACAAAAAATTACAGTTTTCATGTAGAACTCCATCTCAACACACAAAAAAAATTAAAAAATTTAAAAAAATCCTCTTCTGCTTTTTTGACAGCTCTTTTCTGAGTAGTATTTAATAGATAGTCTGCTTTGTTTCTGCACTTCAGCTTACATGTTGTTCTGATAAATATTTTTTTGTGGGTGTTTAGTGAAAGCCTTTTCCCTATTAACACATCTTGTTTTGATTTTCGTTCCATGCTTATTGGTGCTTTCATCTTCTGACCAGAGTTTCATATCTTGCAGATTTATGAATGAAGCTCTTAAAAAGCATTCAAGACATCCCTCTCTTTCATCATTTCTTCAATATTCTCTGTGTTTTGTAGTGTACATATATGTGTATTTTTTATTGCATAGGTGCTATTGTACATGTTTTTAAAAATACCAATATATTTGTTTTCATTAAAAATCACTTAAAGATCGGAAAGGTAAGATAAACCATCTTATTATAAATATGTATGGTAAACCCTGGATCTTTTGAGTATTAATGCTTCACTGACATTAAATTGGATTGCGATAAAGTCTGTGTAATTATCAAGATTAAACCTTTCTTTATTCTGAAAGTAAATATCTTTTTGTAGCTAATGGAATGAGGGATATTTGCTAATTTAATTTAACTGATACATCAAAGTAACACATATTTTTCTTGACTTATTTCCCTTTCTGTTTCATGAATAAACTAGCTAATGTTTGGTCAGTTTTGAATTAAATATGTAATATGATTTTGATATATGAATGTAAAGGGAAAAAAAGAGGTAAATATTGAGAACATAATCCTTCTGCACTTGAGTGTATCAAAAAATGTGAATTTGTCTCTGATTTTGTTGATATGTATGGTGCACTTGTGTGCCCACCCCTCACATAATTGTACATCTGTGATGCAGTATATCACTCAAGTTTTATGAAAATCAGTTTGAATTTTTAAAATGAATAAAGCAAATATAAAATAGATAGTTGTTAACTCATTAAGTTGAAAATTGGAATGTCAAAACTTTAATTAAATTTTCAAGTGCTTGGGTGGTTTTTTTTTCTTTTTTCAGCTAAATATAAGAAAATTGAACAAAATATAATTTGCATTATTTTTTGATACAATGTATCATAATGTTAACATTAATTAATAGAATTTTGTGTAAAAAAAAAAACATAAGTATTCAATTTTTTACAACATGGAACAATATTTTGACATGAATGGCTAGTACTGAAATCATTGTGGGTGTTTCGACAACTTCTTCCTTTTTTGAATTAACTTATACTGCAATGACATAGATTTATTTTAGTGGATCAGTGGGAAATTTTGAGTGGTTTTAAATAAAGGGAAGCTTCCTGATTTGTAGAGCCAATATATTTTTGTATTATCCTTCAAATCTATTTAAAAAAAATTAATAAAACCATGTGGGAAATGGAAGTACGCTTACTACATAATTTCTATTTTTATTCAATGTGTTATTTATTACAAATATAATTGCTTTATTTTTACCTTGTATTATTCTTATTGGGAAAGGTAATGTAGCATAGCCTCCATCTTCCAAGATGCAAGCTTCTGTATAAATGCCAATGCACAAATTCCCCAACTGCAAATACATGTATAATATAAATTATCATTAAAACTGTAGAACAATAGCTTATTATCTCTTTGCAAATTACTGTATTATTTGATTTAATAATTTTATTATATATTAAGACTTTTATTTCATAATCACATAATGGTAATTCTTTTTAATGAAAAAGAATTCTAAATTCTTTTTTTCTGCTCATTAAACAAATCAAATTTTTACATATTTTTCTCCTCTTATATTTTTGTCCCTAAAAGGTCCCGAGGGTCTCCCCCCTCCACCCCCTGCCGATGACTTCATCATTGGAGACAGGGTATGGGTCAGTGGTACAAAACCAGGCCACATAGCCTACATAGGCGAGACACAGTTTGCTGCCGGAGAATGGGCCGGAGTTGTGTTGGACAATCCGGAGGGAAAAAATGACGGATCAGTGCAAGGTGTCAGATACTTTCAGTGCGAGCCAAAGAGAGGTGTGTTTTCACGGATTTCAAAACTCTCCAGAACTCCTGGTTTAACCTCAGTGACCCCAAAACCAGATGACTGTGTGTCCGAGTCTGGGGGATCCACCAGTGTGAAGGCAAATGGGACAAGTCATCTACCGTCTAGTTTGCGACCAACGACCCCCAAGCCAATTGCAAATTCACGGGCATTGTCAACCTCCTCGACAAGTTTGAACAAGGCTGGAGTGGCATCGATTCCTGCTTCAAAGAAACCTGCACTGAAGATCGGGGACCGAGTTCTTGTGAGCGGAACTAAGACTGGGACTCTCAAGTATATTGGAGCGACAGACTTTGCCAAAGGGGACTGGGCTGGAGTGGAACTGGATGAAAAGCAGGGGAAGAATGATGGAGCTGTGTCAGGAAAAAGGTGTAAAGAAAAATCACAACCAAACTATCTTTTTAAAAAGTTACAATATGAACCAAAACAATCAAACTAAACAGTGCTGGTTTTCCTTTTAAGAAAGGAATGATAATGGTATTTTTAAAGTTAAATATGTGCCTGTACATGTATTTCTATAAAATTCAGTAAAGAATCATTGAAAATGTTTTAAAGATAAAAATGTTTGTTGAAGCCTATCATAGAAACTGTTCTGTCATCTCAAGAATACATCATGTCTTTCAACTATTACAGATATTTTGAATGTCGCCCCATGTTCGGATTATTTGCCCCCATCCACAAAGTCACACGGCTGACATCCGGCAATGTTACCAACAGCATGTCTGCGTCCACACCCAGCCCGCAGTCACGGACCTTAATGAACACGAGTCTGAGGATGTCTCGCGAGCGTAGCGGCAGTCAGGACTCGGTCAGCTCAATCAGCTCAACGGCTTCGAGTGTGTCCCGAAGTCGGGTAAGACTCGGCGTCAACTCACTCAGCAGTAACCAGGTACATGCAGCTCTACTGGTGCTCTCAAAAGTTCACTTGTTTTTTCTTTTACTTTTTTCTTCTACAGGGTCTTTAAAAAACTAGAGTTCAATTTTTGAAGACCTTGTTTATTGATTAAGCAAAAAAAAGTTAAAGTTTAGTTGTGATGATTCTTTCAAGGTCAGCTTCACGATTCACACTGCATATCACATGAGCACTGCATTCCCAAATGCGATTTTGCTTAACCTCATTCATTTTCATTAGAGAAGTAAAAATCCTTATTGCACAGCATTAATTTTATCAATTCAAATACTAATGTGTCCAAAATTGATTTTTCTTATCTTGAACTGATTATCTGTAATAACCAAATTGCAATTAAAACTTTTTTATCAAATGTCGATGATGAATCAGATCCACTTGGATCTTTGTCATATTTAATCCCTGTTTTAATGAGCACTTGTTTAGTCGTGTGAAAATTTTCCTCCCAATGATTTGAATTAATTTAGAATATTTAGAATCTAAACTTCTTGACACTTGAAGTGTTGTGTACTTTTAACAACAGTCACATCTTTTGAACCATTGTGAATTGAACACAGCATCACGTAATGCATCATCATTATAGAAATCTGAATGAAAATAAATAATTATGTGAAATGTTTATTCTGTTTGCATGTAATACCTTCATAATTTAATGTATAGCTTTATATTGCATGTATGACTGTTTCCTGTATGTTGTGTTCAATTCATATTCAATATCATGTGTTTCCAAAGAGTAGATTTAGTTATATAGTTTGCATGATCAATTTAGAAATTGTACTTTTAACTTCTATGAATAGAAAGTAAAAAAGAAAAACATCCCCCTTCCATTTCTTGCGATTAACATCATTGCGATTAACATCATCAGTGGCAAAAGGCTAAGTGTAGATTTTTGGTGAAATTTAAAGCAAATTATTTTTTAAAAGATAGCCTATATGCTGTGAAAAAAAACCAAACAAAGAGACTCCCATAGAATAATATAAATGGTAACAATGCTAACTTTTTCAGTTGAATCTTGTACACAAAAAGGTTTGTTATTTAGAGAACTTCACGCAGTTGATGTGATTTGGCTATTGTTTTTTTTCTTCAACAAAAAGATAATTAAAATATTAATTGAAATCCGTGTTAAATCAATTTTTTTTTACTAATATCAATTAATGTTAATGTTTGTTTGTGTTTGGGTCCTGATGCTGACCTTGATAAAAGTTTTTTGAATTTTTTTATTGTGTTTATATGACAAAATTTGTGCTGAATTTGCACGCACATATTTGCTAAAGACAAAATCAAACTATAAAATCAGAATTTTGTTTGCATTGGTAAGCTGCATGCTTTGTTTGCCTGGCCTGACAACCTTCACGGAACACTTTTCTTCACTTTTCTTTCTTTCCTAATTTCTCTCTCTACGTATCTCTGAACTTTGATCCATATTAAAGATATTTATCAACTTAAGAATGAACATTCTTTTCTCTATTTCAATTCTATCAGTGATTCAACTTAGATAAACTATCTAATTAATTGTGCCAACATTTTTATATCCTTGGAAAATGCTTTACTGTATGTAACTGGAATCAAATATTAACTTCTATTTCTGTACTCAGTTTTCACTAAGATAGTCTCTCATAATCTCGAACAATTAATATTCATGTAGAATGTGGAAACTTTACTTTGCCATGTGCTTTGACTTCCCATCATGCATTACTGTGCATAATGAACGCATGTGTGTAAATTCAGCGTTGTATGGTAAATGATGAATTTCAACAAGTGAAAATTGAAATTCAATAATCGAATGATATTATTTGAAACAGCTTCCATTGCTGCAGGCTCGTAAACAGCAGTTATCACCATCAAAGGCTGCTCAGGTTTTTGTCCTATTATAACTTTCAGCTATAAAAGAGCATTTTCATATTTCCTGGGTGCTAATGCATGCAAGTATGTTTGTTGAGAACTGTCGAGGGACTTAGCTAGTCAGGAAATTTGGCTCAAATGAATGGTGGCAAGTGTGTGAACATGTTCTAGATTTTGATGTCGAAGCAATTCGGGAAGCATCCACTCCAGTTATTTTCTAATTTTCTTGAAATCTCCATTAAGTGTTTGAAAGAATTAAGAAACAAAAAAGAGAGAAAGTCAGTTTGATAAAGATGAATGAGTTGCATGGAATGTTAATGAGTGTTGGTTTCTGTGTGAGGTATAGAGTGGGGGAAGGCCATTTAGAAAAAAAATTATTTAGAGTTACTGCATTTACAGTGATTTAATCAGAGGCTATAATAACACTCCTTCCATTTGCCAAAAAAATGTAATTCCTAATCCCTCTAAAGAAAAAATCCAATTAACAATAATTACACCAAGGTGAGTTTGTTAATGAATCGAGCTACAGTGTAAAAAGCGGATTATTTCCTTTACAGTTTTGGCCTGATATTTATACATCTAACCCGCTGAGTTATTTTTTAAAGCTTCTCTGCTGCTTCCATGCTGTATACGCTTAAACTTATTGCAGTATAATGCTGTTTTATATTGGAAATTTCAGCTCTTATATATACCCACCTGTCTTTGATATACTATTAATGAAAGTGGGGGGGGGGGGGGTAAAATTTGACTGCTTCTCTTCAAATCATTCCTCAGAATTTCTCCTTTTGAGAGAAAGTTGCTTAATCTAAAGTTTAATGTCAAATAAGCAGAGAAATCAAATTATTTTGATTATTAATCAATAAAGATGAGCAGCTTCTCCTTGGAAACCCTAAGTTCTTTAATAACCATTTGCATGCTTTTTAATGACAGCTTGGTATGCATGCGGCCAATGCATGAGTTGTTTTATTTTTATTTTTTTGGGGTTGACCAAATGAAAGTCCTAACTTGATATTAATTAATGTTATTAATAGTAAATGTTGTAATATAATAACAATTTATATTGGTTTATCATATAAGCACAATGGTTAAGGTTTAGATAAGTATTTACCGTTATATAAAAATATATCATGTTTCTATAGTACAATATATTACCTTTACACATCTAATGGTAATTGGTCACCATTACTGTCATTCAGAAGTACTTTTGAATATTATGCTTATATGATGATATTTATATTTACATAATATATTATCTAATAATTTTACCAGTGGAGTTGATGCAGATATGCTTTTAAGTATAAATTGGGGAGGGGGCTATAATTACCCGAGAACTATTTATATACAGATAGGTACATGTATATGCAAAACCAATTTATTATCCATCTTATAGACCATGTAATGTGATTAAACTGGTATATTATCTTACTATAATAATGAATAAAAATCCAAAAATGTAAGGAGATTTGGCACATTTAAAAGTCAATGGAGTGAAATGTTACAAGGTATTGGGTAATCATATAGGGACTTTAAAGAGAAAGGGAAATTTCAGAAGACTGTCTGACATCAATCTCTGTTAGCCATTAGTAGAAGTGTATTTCTAATATATATCATGTTTATGTGTGTATGATACCACCGTACTAATTGACTCATAAGCAAGGGGGATAATCTTTGGTGTACCATTAACACACAGGCCAAAACCAGTCAGCGACCTAGTTCTCTAAACCTGACCGCCACCACTCAGGCCCTCCAGGTGAGTGCCCCCATTTCTACGAAGATTTTTTTTCTCTACCCCTCATGTATAATATGGCATACATGTAGAAAGAATCCTTGATTGTGGAATCCCTCTGGTAATTTTGGGAATTTGATGCCTTTAATATCATTTCATCGAAACCTTGGGATGTAGTTGAATTTAAATTGAAATTAAAAAGAAGGGAATGCTTGATCTTTTTTGCAAAGTGCATAGCTATGGGATGTGTAATAAATTGAATTTAAAAAAAAAAACTTGGGCAAATTATGTACTTGTTTTCAATAAAGGAGAGCTACTTTAATATAATACTTGTATTTACTCCTATTGAAAGCACCTCCATAGAAAAAGTTAGCATCAAAAAATTACATTTGATAGATGAATTAAAAATGTATTTGCCAATGGTCATTAACAGATTTTTAGAGTTCATGAAGTGTACCCTGAAAAATGAGGACAGAGAGCAGATACGTTCAAGATGTTACCCTTGTTTATTTCGTTAACATCTGAAAATTTCTCCTGTAATCTATTAACAAACAAATGTGTTTGGTAGAGGGTTGTTTTTTCAAGTAACACCTTTCATAAAACTTTTTCTTGGCGTACAAATGTCTTCCAATACATACTCCTTTGGTTCTGTGGGTATTTTTCTTACCTATAATCATCATACATGTTTATATATTTGATGTAATTTCACAAGTTGTTACAATTTTAATAAATGCTTGTGTTTGAAGTGATTTTGTAATAACACAGGCTTTCTTCTCTTTCCTCTTGCACGGCCATTCTATAGAAAGCACTGAAGGAGAAAGAGGAGCACATAGAACAGCTGCTGAAGGAGCGCGACCTTGAGAGGGCAGAGGTCGCCCGGGCCGCCGCCCAGGTCGATGAGGTGGTCAATCTTGGCAATATTTTACACTTCACATCACGTTTGTAAAACAAAGATATTGGAGACAGAGAGAGAAAGAGAGAGAGAGAATTACAAGTTGTATTGGTCTCTCTTAGGCACTACACTTCCATAGTAAAATACATATGCAAATGACATTCTGGAAACATGAGAGAGAGAGAATAAGAAAGAGAGAGATCATTCATGAAAACTATGAAAAACAAGGGTCTTCCTGGACTTATAACAATTGATATTTAAATTTGATGAGGATTTTTAGTCCCTTCGTTCTTATTACCTGTGTTGTTTGAATAATCTGTTTATTCCTCTTCTTCCCAGGCTGAAGGACAGCTAGCCAATATGAGGAGCGAGCAGGACAGATTCCGTGATGACACGGAGGAAGCCACCGCCAGACTGAGGAGTCGAGTTGAGGAGCTGGAGAAGGAGAGGAGTGACCTCAACTGTAAACTTGAGGATGAGCGCAGGTAGATATCTATATAATTGTTGAAATTATTTGTCCAACACATTACCTTGAACGTACCTTATGCTAGTTGCCTCATAAGCATGCAAATCTTGTACGAGTACATTTTTTTTTCTGTTTAATTTACAGAAAAGTGGAGGATCTACAATTTCAGATTGAAGAAGAGGCCATTTCTAAAGATGACTTAGAAGTAAGTTGTTGTTAACAATACTGAGATATTTCTTTTCAACTATTTTCTTAGGAGATTTATGTTTATTTTCATAAATTATATTTTTCTGTAGTCTCAGACAGAGGTGGATGAAGAAAAGTTAAGAAGTCTGGAGAAAGACCTGAAAAAGGAAAAGGAAAGGGCAGATAAAAGTGAACAAGAGTATTTCACCTTAAAGGTATTTCATTTCTGTTTGATCAATATTTTTGGTTATGATAGATGAAAAAGACTTAATTTGATGAAAACGCATAAAGTGATTTATTATCATGCATGTTCATTTGATGCTCATAAAAAGACTGCCTCTGAATGTCAACAAATAAATCACTTGTGTATATATTACAAAACACATGATCTTTCATGGGTTAATTTTGTAAACCGTGCAGTTTCAAGGATTCATAAAATTGTGGACATTTGTCCTATCAATTGAGATTGCTGTCACATTTCTTAGATCACAGACTAAAAATTGAAACTTGCAAAAAGTAATTATGAAACTACAGTATTGTCATAAACTGAATATCAATTTTAGGCAATGCTGAAAGACTCGACAGATAGATTGACCTCCACAGAGGATACGAACATGTCTTACCTTGACCAGATAGAGGAGCTGACGCATAAGCTCTCACAGGCAGAATCTAAAGTCAAGAGTTTTGAATCCTCACGACTAGAGGAGGGAGCCAAGGTAGTGAATTGTGTGCTTTATTGTTAGTGTTAATTTGGTACCAGTAACACCAAGGGGATAATAATGTTGTACTTCTTCTTGTAGGACTATTTCTTGTGTGTGTTTCTGTGAAAATAAAAGTTTTAAGAAGTGTTATAAGTAAGAAGACAGTATACGCAGTATAACAGTCTATTTTGCAGTTGTATATACATGGCTGGCTATTTGCCAAATTTTTGCAATATTATTCTCTTACAGCAACACCTTCGTGTATAGAACTATGTTATGCAAGCTTCTTTTTAAATGATTTTTGCATCAATTGCAATACAAACTCATCTGATTGTCTTTCAGATTTCAATTTCACTTTTTTCAAAAAGTTTATGAAATTCATTTGTGTTGTAATTATTCTCTTATCTTTTGCTTTGTGCACGAGATTCTTGACAGGAATGAGATTTCTTGTATGAAAAAAAACCAACAACTTTTTTTTAATATTTTTCATTTCTTTCTATTCTGCTGCTCTATTTTCTTCATACACTGCACCATTACAGGCAAGTCAAGTTAGCATAGAGCTGATGGAAAAGTCCAATCGTCTTGTGGAACTAGAAGATATTCTCTCTACTCGTGATAAAGAAATCAAAGAACTTCACTCTAAACTGCATGAAGTGGTATGTATGCTGCCAGTGCAGCATAGCTGCAGCATGAACAATGCATAAGTCATTTCCCCCATTTTATTCAGTGTGTGATATATTTCATGCATCGGTTTCATTTGCATTTTCATTTTTTTTTCACCATGCTTGGTAGTAAAAAATTTTTTCAAGAAATCATACGCATTTTACTTGAATTGGTAACATATATTCCATAGCAAAAAATCTTATGAAACTACTGCATTAAAACTACATGTATGTAACTTAGTTGTACTTTTGAAGAACTCACTCTCTGTAGAATAACTTGTCATGAACAGTAGACAAAAAATGCTGCTAAAAATTTGCACCTTGTTAGCAATTTTTGAGTGATACATGTATATATATATATATATTACTGTGTGATTTCCATAACCTTTGAAGTAGCTGTTTTGGCTAGTAAACTTATCATGCTTTCACTTCCATATCATAAAATTGCATTCATATTCAATTTCATCTGTCAGATGCAATTTTTGTGTCGAAAAATAATTTTGTTTTCTTCTATTCATTTACAAAAATTGTTCTGAAATTGAAGTATGAATGCTTTAGAATTAAATTTTCAATGACGGTTCTCTCTTTCACATGCTATATATGATAATAATAAAATCCTTTGTGCACTGGTTTCTCGTAGAAATCACAATTCTGAATCCCGTCTTTTTTCTGTAGAAAATCGGTCTCTGTCGGCTGGAACTGTTGTTTGGTTGCGGTGAATTATAAACAAAAAACAAATTATATTAACTTGTAAGTGAAGGACAGACTACATCACTCTTCTGCTATAGTTGCACGAGCTTGGCTTGGCTTTTTCATTTTTACCAAAATTTTAATAATTTTCTAAGACCTGCATGCAGAATGGAATTATAAGCACTGACCTACCTAGTATATTTAATCAAGAATTACTGAAGGGCGTTTCTTTGTAGCTTTGGGTGAGAAAGATGGGACAAAACGTAGATTGAATCATGTATTCAAGGGCAAAAAAATATCTGAATTTTTTTTTTGGCAGTTTTTGTTTATTTTTATTAGCTAACATTAGTTGTACATTGGTTCTCGTACACAGTAGAATATTAAAATATTGTAGAATATAGTAGAATGTTAGCTTTGATTAAGTTGAACACATACATAATTAGTGTATATTGACGTAGAGAAATTTGTTTGCTTACTGTTTTGTTTCGTTTTTATAAAGGTGTTATGTCTCGAAACTCAGGTAAATGAACAAATTTTAGTTTGAATGGATGATCTCTCCTTCTGAATTCTACATCACCAAGAAAATCTAGAATTCAGAGTTGCATGACTTATCCTTTTTCTTTGACCTTGAAAAGAAAGGGGGTGGGGAAACTCCCATTTCCTGATTTATGAGTTTGTACAGAAAAACTGCCTGATTTTTCATTGTAAGTTTGAAGTGATATCGGAACTTGCTGAGTTTCAGTCAGTGTCTTGTGTTGCTGTGTACAAAATAGCTTGATCCTCCCCCCTGAAAATCACTAACCCCCTCACACAACCTGTAAACTATAGTTGACACAATTAGCACTCTGTATCTCAAATAGTTTTAGACATATTTCATATCCAAACTCCTCCCGATAATAATTTTAATATGACAATAGCAGTACATGTATTTGTAATTATAATTACTGGTAATAGAAGAAAAATTTATCAGTTGTACTCTGTAAAATAAAAAGCATGGACTTGTACTATGATATGTCTTGGCATGAATAGAGCTTTAATGCATATTGCTGATATTTTTTTTTCTCCAGACATGAAATATCCTTTTCTCAATTTCCCATTATCCATGATTTTTTTTTTCTCCATGTAAATGGGGGCATGTATTATACTGATCCGGTATATTATTCTCCATTGTATTGGTTTATACCATGTAGATCTAATGAAGACAACTTCAATCTTCTGGAATGTGATTCTCGGTTTCCTTTGATATGATATTTCCTTGCTTGTAAATTGTGCGAAAATAATTTTTCGAATTCAAATGTCCTTGGAATCAGATTGGTTAAGAATAGCTTGCTATTGCCTGTGCATTAATTGTTTCATCAAAGTAAAGTTTTTTTGCAAACTCACCTCCAAAAATAACATAAAATTAACAAAAAAATTTAATTTCATTTCTAAAAACAATATTTATTTCTTATTTGCTCATAGTTGTTGCAATGATCTGTAACAATTTTGTAATCATGTAATTTAGTGTAACAAACCAGTCTTGAGTGTATAGACTCTAGTGCTCAATGTGATAAACTATTGATGTAATCTGTCCTTCCCTTATACATTCTATGATTAAGTACTGTGACTATGAATTGCTTGCCAAATCCTTGCTTCTGTTTTGTTTCAGCGTGATGAATTAAGTGCCAATCAAGGGAAAAAACAAAAGATGCAAGAAACTATAAATAGTAAGTCATTATTTCAAAAATATGAGATTGCATGCTTAGATTGTTAATCCCAGAGTTTTGCATGTAAGGGAAATTAAAAAAAAAAAAAATTACACATTAACTTCTTATTTCTAAAAGAAAGAATTCAGCTGGTGAAAATAATACTTGCAAGTAATATTTTTTTAGCGTCTTTGATTTTGCGCAACTTTATGCAGAAATATTAGAACATTCTGATTAGAAAAATTTTGTGACAGTTGGATACAGTTGAACTTAGTACCTTGTACACCAATATCTCGAATACAATGGATATGTCGAAGTGATTTTTTTTTAGTCCCAAACACTTAAACTTTAAGTATTTTACCCTTGATAGCTCCAATAGTCGGATATCGAGAAGTTTTTAACCAGTCCCATATTTTTCGAGATAACAAGGTTTGACTGTATATAATTTGATCCACATGTATGTATGGTTGTTTGTTAAATTCTTGTGATTGAGGAGCTGGGGAAAGGTTAAGGTTCAACATGATATCCCTTGATTTTGCAGACTTAACTACTCAATTATCAGGGAGAGATGAAGCTTCCAACCAACTCAATTCAGAGTTACAGAATCTGAAGTCCCAGTTAGCGGGTATGATATTCGTAAAAAATCTTTGAAATTCCAGAATTTTTTTTAATTTAATATCTGCACAAACTTTAAAAGATACAAGTTTACATATATACTGGTACATAGAGCCTTAGAGGTTGTACATGTACCAATTCTTTTGATTCTTAAAGATTTTAGCACACAGTTTTCTTGTCAATTACTTATAGCACTCAGATTTTAGCGGTAAGTATGCAGCTCATCCTTAGTTTTTTTTTCTATTTATTTATTTCTCAGAATTACAAAGAAAGTTAGATGCTAGTCAGGAACAGAACGACCAAATCACAGAGGAGAAAATGAAATTGGTGAGTAGTGTCTGTGTGTCCATTATGTCATGGGGCTCTGTTCATAAGGTTATGATGGCAGTGCTGTAGGTCTGCCTTGGTTACTTTGCAGCAGGGCTCGGGAAATAGATTCCATCATCAGCTGTCTATTTGGACTGACACTGTGCAAAATTTGATTAGTCCGCAGAAAATTCAATCTGCCCACAAAAAATTGTTTCCGGTATTTATATTGATTTTTTTTTATTAAAAAGATACATGTATGATGATAATGAAAATTATCTCTTTTTTTTGTCC
The DNA here is from genome assembly GCF_025612915.1 of Magallana angulata. Classification (NCBI taxonomy): domain Eukaryota; kingdom Metazoa; phylum Mollusca; class Bivalvia; order Ostreida; family Ostreidae; genus Magallana; species Magallana angulata. The sequence goes on from NC_069116.1 coordinate 39,632,080, forward strand.
CAAAGCTTTCGCATCGAAATGTGTACAATAACTTGGTAATTGGTCCAAGTCAGATTTAATGTCAGGATTTCTGCAAGTGTTAGAGATTTTGACTAGACATTGAATGAAGGACATATATTACTTCAAGTCCAGCTGCAGTCAAGTAACAGTTAGTTAGGATAGGCTAGGAAGTATAGTTATTATTGAAATGGCACATGTATATTGTAATCTTTCATTCTTTAATTTTTCAAACCATTTGTTTGTTAAAAAAATGTTACAAGCAAAGGAGAAGCAGAGATTTTTTTTTATGAAAAAAAGTAATTCATGTACCATAATAGAATGTTCTATTATACGTGTATATCTCTTGCTCTTTTTCTCTTATATATCATATCATAAAAGTTTAGATAACGAACAGAGACCCATGATTCATTATGCCATCTTTTTTTATTTTATAATCTTCATATTGTACATATCTGTAGAAGTTGTTGTTACATATATACTCCTCTCCTAAGCTTTTGTACAAGTGTGAAATCGGTGTCTTCCCCGTGACATTGGCTTCAGTGTGGGAAATGAGTGTTGGATTTATTAAATAAAAAAATCTTCATTGTATCATCAGTGTATTTTTTGTATATCCATATTTATTTTATTTCATGTATTCATTTTATTTTTTTTCATTTTTATACTACATTGAGAGGTTCTTGTAAAAAATCATGATGGGTGTGCTATATATGTTGTACTGTATGATATGCTATTGTGTTTTCACATTACAAGCTGATTTTTAAAAAAAAATATATAGATAAATACACATAGTGCCGCTAGAGAAGAAACGACCTCCAAAGATTCGAGATCATCCAAATCATGTCGCCTCTTTCATTTTCCTTGGAATTCATTTTTGTTTCATTTTTTCATTTTGATTAATGATTATGATTTTTTGTCTTCCATTCCATGTGCCTACTGAGTTTATTAGTGTAGAATTCAGAGCTTTCTCCAGAATTGTTGTAATCTTCGGTGTTTACTGGGTGTAGTATATAAGCTAGTACCGGTAGTTAAACAACAAAGAGTTACTGCTTTCAGTAGTGAATATGAACACATTTATTTATCACGTTTCCTTTAATATCACACGGATCACCTTTATAGTAAATTGTTGATTATCACACTGTTTATGTATAAAAATGATGCATAAAAGAAACAAGTTAGCTCCTGTGATGAAATGAAATCCCATGGTATGTAAAGGGATGACATTTTCATCTAAAAAGCTTATTACTACCAGTTTTGATGGTTTGGAAATATTTATAAATGCATATGTGGTTAAAATCACACTAATTTTCATAATGATGCTATAAACCTGTTCTCCCTTTGACTAGTTTTGCTTTTTGTTAAACCACTATAATTGTAGTTCAAGTTATATAATCACATGAGCACAGTATTTATGATGATTAATATATGCACATGGTATGGTGTACCAATTTGTATCATTTTATAGGATACGTTTTGCAATGTATTTAGACTTGATACAAATTGAATCATATTGAACGCGATGATTGATATAACAATTGAAAAGATAGCTTGGTTTTGTGTATTAAATCACAGATGATACATTTTGTATCTGTCTTTGTTTATGATGGATGATGCAATGTACCAGTATCTTAACATGATATAAATTGAATCATTTTATATATTGATCAGGTGTGATAAATCTGCATAGGGAAAAATATAATGGTCACATTATATCATTGTATACTGCAACATGGTTATTTTCGCCCTGTGTAATTTTCGTCTGTCTACACTTGCAAACAGTTTTGCTCCGTTATATATTCGCCCAGCCATAATTGTGTTTAAAGAGAGAAAACTTAAGACATTGGAATTGGCCCAGTATTAAATTTGCTCCTGACAACAAGGGTGAAAATATCACAGGCGAATATTTCCCTGTATACAGTATATTACATATCTCGTATTCTATTTTTACACCCATATAAATATAATGATACATTTATTACAATTATAGAATTAGATTAAATATCATTTAAGAAACAAAGCTTCTGGGTCTGTAATATCGCAGATATAGAATCAGTAGGCACATGGAAATGAAGAAATGTTATGGAAGTTTTCAAAATGATTTATTTGAATTGGTTGACAATCAGTTTTGAATTTTTTTTTTACATATATTCTTTCTTGCCTCCCCTTACTTATCAGGAGCACCAAATGAGTGAAATGATGAAAAACTCGGGGGATAGCTCAAACAGGCTATCTATGCTCAACGATCAAGTGCAGGAAAAGAATAGGTCAGTCTATGTTTAATGCTTCTTAGCTGGATGGCTTCTTGATGAGAAATTTGCTTTGTATGACATTGTTGGCTTGCACAACCAAAATCTCTTCTTTATTACCCTTTGTAATCTCTGTACTAATAGCCTAATTAACAGACCCCTTACGTAACAGCTCTAAGGGACCTTTGTTCGTGAGAAAGGTCCCGGACTTAAGAGGGCTCGATGGTCGTGGCTATTTTTAGACTGTATTGATCTCCTTTAAAAGAAGAGCTCTATATGAAAATATTGGAAAATACTCAAATCTAAAATGTAAAATATTTGGATTTTTTCTTCACTAAATAATTGTTTATAGGTTAACAAATCAAATTTGAAAGTTGTTGGTAGATCTGATGGTTAATTTGCTGACTATTGAGCCTCCTTAATTAACCCTAGAACTTTTACCCTTAGAATGTTCTAACCATGGCTTTATATAACTAACACCTTCTTGCCCTCATCTTACTCGAATTGTTTTACAGAATTGAAGACAGAAGGACATGGATTCATGTTCTGGGAAATATATTACATCTAATGTACTTTGAGTTCAAATAAATATATTGAAATCTATTCAGAGTTTTATATTTATTAACATTTTTTCTAATTAATTTTTTTTAAAGCCTTAATTCAAGAATTTACTGATTTAATGTATAATATAATTTTAAAATCTTTAATTTAAAACTTTGCCTTCACTACAATGCATTTTTCATTTCAATCGCTTATTTGTCCAACTTTTAATGAAAAATCTTACTTCTCCCACCAGGTTAAGGTCACCTGTGTCTTTTTCTTTCTGGTGTGTCACTGTCATTAATGTATGAATGTAAATTGATACTCAGCTGACTTTCTGGGTATTTTCTATTTTAACAGTAAACAGATTCACTATCGACAATTAGATAAACTTTTAATTTTATGATTATTATACATGTATCAAATCATATGCATCTTGCATAAAAATGAAATAATATAATAAACATGTATGCATGGGGTAAAAAAAAAAATGCCTAACTTTGGGCATGATTGTAAAATTACCATTAATGCCAATTGGCAAATTGAGACCTAATAGCATAGAAATTGAAATTTTATCCTTGGATTTCTCATTCTGGTGTTAAATATTTTGAATTGCAATGATTTTCAGAAAAATTCAGGATCTACAAGCCGCCTTGTCAAATTCTACTCAACAATTGGGAAAACTTAACGACGAAATTGAGAATCTTAAAGGGGAGACAATTAGGGAAAGGGAAAATATTGTATCTAAATATGAAGAATCAGCTAAAACACAGAATAGTCAAATAGAGGATTTAGTAAGTATAACTGCATTTCATTTGAATTACGTGTACAAGGTTATCTTATTGATAAAGAAAAATTAAGGTTCATGATTTCTTATGAAATTAGATATTAACCAGGAAAATCAAACCTTAATATTCAGAAGAAATTTGTGGTTTAAATTGACCAAAGATGTATGTTGTGTGCAGCATTTGTTTGACACAAGGTCTAAGTTTTTCTCTGACCTCATCTTTTTATATCTTTTACTATTACGTATACATGTACATGTAGGTGATGTTTATGCATTGCAACATGTGATTGAAGAAGCTATTTGTTCCATTAATATGCACAAGATAACAGAAGATACTTGAACATGTATACTACAATTTTTCTCACAGCAAAAGGAATTATCAAAAGCAAAGTCTAAGATGCAGAAAATGTCAGAGGACCACAAAAAGGACAATGAGGATGCCCTATCGCGTAAAATCAAGGAGATCGAGGAGCTGAAGAAACAGCTACAGGAGAGCATCGAGGAACAGGAGAGGCAGGCCGTACAGACACAGGCCCATAAACAGGTGCTGGAGAAGATCACCATGGAAAAGGAGGCTCTACAGGTGAGAGACAGGGGTTACTCAGGTCAAAGGTCTCAAATGACAGACACAGGGGTCACACAGGTCAGAGGTCTCAAATGACAGACACAGGGGTCACAGAGGTCAAGCATATTTTAAATTTCAATCTCACTTTTCCTCTGCATTCCAGGTATTCCTTGTAAATGTTGTGGAATGTATTGCATAGATAAAGACGTCTTGATCGTATAGAGGTTTATTTAGAGCTCGTTATTAGCTTTAGTAACGTAATGTCAAGCATTATGATGTCATAATTGAATTAAAGTTACACAAAAGTTGGTATAATCCATGACAGTAGCCGTGGAGCCAGTTTTAAATTCTGTATTCTAGATTCAGAGTGCACAAAGTTTTTCTGACATTTAACATAGAGATACATTGTTAAAACCACCATGACTAGCTTTGCTTTGTCAACGTTTTCACTTCACATCAACTATGCATCGATCATCTATTATGTTATATTTTTGATTTTAATCATAAAGTACATGCAGTCATTTACCACATTGCGATACTGTAACCTTCATAATTGCTTTTCCCACAGCATCTAAAATCATGGAAGGTAGGTGGGCCTGTAGGCCCCGCGTGGTCACTCATTGTCTGAAGTCGCACAATTTATCTCTCTTCTACTACACCACCTCCCCGAAACCCTCCACTCCACATTTAAACATAACTCCAAATCAGTTGTGTTTAAATTGGTATGGTGTGAAGAAATACTAATCTTTGACAACAACCTCTTAATCAACTCCGAAGTGGCTTGATCTATTATGAGCATTTTTAATGAATTTCTTAATTTAGAATAATATTACAGTATATGAGATTTATTTTAAATACCTGGTATATAGAATTGATATGTGTTAGAATTTAAAAAAAGGGAGTGTGAAAATGAAGAGGAGAGATGAATTCTGTTTGAGAAACAATTCAACTTTTTTTTCTAATCTGTGTGTGCTCATTGTCAATTTTTCTCATCCAACAATTGTCCATATTCTATACCAATAGTACCTTGCACATAGTCCAATTCTAAGAGCAAATAATCCAGCATATATTTTTGACTACCGGTAAATTCAGTCAAAAACTTTTAGAAATTATTCTTTAAAACAAGACTCTATATATAGATAAAAATCTTCAACACCCTTTATGTCTTTATAGTGTAGAAAGCAAATTTGAATGTTGTTTAGCTGAACAGCAAGATGCATGTATTGTTCTAGTACTGAAAAGATGTTGATCTCTATATACCTGTCACACGTAAATAAAGTGGTTTTAGTTCAAAATAAATTGTAAAGTCTATCTTTTTGTTTTTGTTAATCATTCTTTATTAGGTGGGTTAGTTATAAGGGTAGATTTTTATTTTGGGGAATTATTCTTTTTTTAGGTGTCTTAGTTATTTAAACAGATTTTTACGGTGATAGATTATCTTAGATTGGGAAAGGATGTTTTTTATAGTAATAAAGTATGGTTTCTCAAAATATCTTGACACTCGTAGAATTCAATTTCTTTTTCACAAGTAATGAATCTAATATTTTTGAACATTTCCCATTCACAAAATGAAATGGATTACCAATATATATATTTAAATATTTCAAAAAAATAACACACTTGTCAACTTGTATCTGAATATTTGTACCCCAACACAAACTTAATTCAAACTAATTTATACCCCCTGAACCTTAATCAGAACATGATATACATTATAAACAACAGTTGTAAAATTGTGGATAAGAAAATGTGCAATTCTGGTCCAAAGAATTAGGAACGCTTGGATTAAAAGAGGATAGTTTTTACCATTTTGCTTCTAATCCTTACTTATGCAAACGTTTTTATTTGAAAAAAAACCATTTCCATTTGGAAAAACAAATTAAATTTTCTTTACTCACTTTCATTGTACATCAATCACGCTTCTTTTGTTGAGGAATTTGTTAAATGAATATTGTGTAATTTTGAAGTAACTTTCTATGACTTTGTAGTTTGAAAAAGAGAAGACGGAGAAACAGGTGAAGCGACTGGAGTCAGAGCGAGACTCGGCCAACACGGAACTGATCCAAGCCAGGGTGGAGGTATCCAAGGCGCAGTCGGAGAGGGAGAAGTTCACGGCCGACCTCAGCGCTCTGGAAGAGAGGCTGCAGGACCTGGGGGAGGAAGTGGAAAAGGCAAACAAAGCTAGAAACCAGGTAATGAGGTCATGGTATAAGCCAAAACCCAAGTAATGAGGTAATGATCATCTCTGTTCATGCATAATTTGAATTGTTATGATTCAAAGTAATTTTTATCGTATTTGTGCTGTTTGAAAATTAAATAATATAATTAAACCATTTTATTGACCTAATTAATTTGCATGCTCTTCCATTTTTGTCAAGTTTTTCAAGTATTTTATTTGTTTCAGTTTGACAGAAGTGTCTTTATAAAAAAAACTTTTAAAAATCATGATATACATGTACATGTATGATATTTAAATTAGATATACTCATGATACGCATGTATAAATGAAAAGTAATTTTTTCTTGCAGACTCAAAAAGAATTAGATGAAGTAGTGGCAGAGAAATCTAAAGTTATCCAAGAAAAAGAGCGATTACATGATGATGCCATTACAACCAAGGCTTCTCTACAACAGAAAGACATGCACATTGAAGAGCTACAAAAAGAGGTAAGAAACCTTAGCAAAGTCTTTTTCAATGGCCAACAGAAAAAAGTCTATCTTACACTTAAGACAAAATGTTGTAATGCTTTGTATGATATTTTTTTTAAGGTTGAGAGAATGAAGGGAGAAATAAGCACACATCAAGAGACTCTTGCTGAAGTGTCACAGAAGGAGTCTGCATCTGAAGCTTTCCAACAGCGTCTGTAAGTACCCAGCCACAGACATAAAATACCCCGGCATTCTTAAATTATTACATTGTTGTTTTCTTGTGGAAATAAAAGGCATTGGCACTTTATGTTTAAAAAAAACAAGTCTTTTATTTAAGAATTTAAGTACAGTAAATATAATTCTCCATACTGTATCATTAAACATCTAAATAATAATGAGAAAAACAATTTCGCAGAAAGAGAAGTGTTTTTAACAACTGTAATTGAAGGAATAACATATTTAATTTGTTTAGAAACTTGATTTTCAGTCATAATATTCATGACTTGAATTTCAGTCACTAACAATATTCTTGACTTGAATTACAGTTACAATGTTCTTGATCAAAAAGACTGTTTACATGTGTTAGGTTTTGCAGTTTTCTCTTCATTTGAATAGGAGAAAATAACGAATACAATATTCATTGTGCCTTTGTAGAGAGGAGAGTCAGAAAGCCTTCGCTGATCTGCAGAAGTCGTACACAGAGATGGAGGCAGAGAGGGATTCCATGAAGGCTCAGCTCACCTTTGCCAACTTGGTGACTGAGGAAAGAACAAGGGTAGGTCAATGATGTCTTGCTTGATTGAAGCCCTGCAAAGATTTCATGCATTGGTTGCAATCAAAATAGAATACAGTCAAACTTCATTGTCTCAAACTCTATAGGACTTAAGGTCAGACGACACGTTCCTCGAGAATCTTTTTTGTATCTCCTCGTAATAAAGAGTTCCAATAAAAAACATTAATTTTATAATTACTATAAAAATGATCAAAATTTACTTGAATTTGGTTACATGTGTACATGGTCGAGTGGTTAGAACTGTGGCCACTCACTGCCAGAAGCATATAGGTTCTAGAGGTTGTAAGTTCAAATCCCCGCCCGGCGGAGATATACTTCTAATTTAGTGAATTACGCTGTGCTGTAGATGTTTTTATTTTTATATCAGCAATTCAAGTGTATTTTCAAGAAGATTATATAGGAAAATGCATACTCTAGTATCTTGCAGAAATGCCTGGTAAGGTACCCTAATTTTTTGCAAGTAGTAATAAACCATTAACAAATTCCTGGAAAAGGTTATCTAAAATTGAGGAATGTGTCGTCTGACCTTAAGAAAATCATTTAAATAACGCAGCAGTCAAGATATAGAGGTTAGACTACATAAAGAAGCAATGGTTGGGACTTCCAACTCACATCAACATTTCCATGATGTTCAAGAAATCAGTATTCAAGCTGATGCATTAGAATGTTTAATATATTTTCCTTTCTTTTTCACCTCTCTCACTCTTTCAGATGGAAGATCAGAAAATGTTTGTGATAATTATTCTTTTTCTGCTCTCTCTATCAGCTGGAAGACCAGAAAATGTTATATTCATTCTTTTTTTTCTCTCCCTCTCAGCTGGAAGACCAGAACCAGAAACTAAACAGAGAAGTGGAGGACATGCAGACCAGGTACAGTGTTATCTCCCTTACTTCACTACAGTTATTTAAATACAGTATATCTTAAGCATTATACTGGAAAAAAAAAATACAACATTATTTGATTTCAAACTATGGTTATAATTATTGTATTACAAAAATAATATTTGTGTTTTATATTTCTGGCTGTTCCTACACACAATACCGTTCTTTTTTATGGTAAGGGTTTATATGTTTATAGAAGCATATTTAATGTTGTATTGCATCTATCTGGAAAACCCTTTTTTTATTTCACACAAAGAGCATGATTTGTCTTTGATTCTTTATGTGAGCATGTTTCATAGTTTAGTCTTATCCATGTACACAGCCCATGTTTATATCTAAACTTATTTCTTCATTTAATTTTTAGTATCAAAAGTTGACATGAAGCTGTTACTATATAAGAGTTAACTGTTCAAATATTTGTTTTTACATGCAGCTTAATATTATTGTTTGAAAAATTGATATTCTTTTAAGGATTAAAACCCCTTCTACCAGAAATGAGGGGAGGAATGAAAATACCACAAATAAGTCATCAGCATGAAAGAAAATAATTGAAGCTATGATCTTCGCAAATTAAAAAACAAATGATTTGTATTTGTATTTTCACGTACATACTTTACTATAGCTTATAACTTATTACATGGAAAATTAAAAAGAAAATGATAGACTTTGAAGAAAAGCAGATCTTTTAATACATGTATATGCTAGAAAAGCTTCTTAACCATGCTATCAGTACTAAATCTTGTACACTATGATATGCATTCCACCAGCAAGTTACCTCAGCTAATGAAAATCATTAAAATTCCTAAAAATACTATTATCTGTAGTTCTATAAAAGTCAGAAATACTCTGTTGTTTGAACAAAGAAGTATTTTATTGTTTTATCATTTACCGGTACACAAAAACATTTATGTGTATACCTGAAGTAATTATTTCATGTTTTCTTTACTTTTGTTAGGAGAAATGGGACACCAATATATAAAAACAGACAAAAGAACAACAACCAATGTGTTCATGTTTCAAAAAATATATAAATTTTCTATTATTTAATAGAAATATGTATGTAAAATGCAGGGGGGGGGGGCATAAGCAAAAAAAAATTGAAAGCCCTCATGACTTACACTTGCTAGCTTTTTATCTAACTGAGCTGTTTTCCGAGAATTAAATGGTAAATGAAGAAATAAACTGCAGTTAATATTTATTGTGATAATAAACAAAGACTATTAATGTCATGAAATGGAGGTGTTTCCATTCTTCCTTAATAACAGCTTGCAATCTGTTGTGTATTCTTTGTAAGACTTTTCTATTTGTTATCTGACCTTCTCTATGTTCTCTGATGTTGTTGATTGTGTCATACATACATGTACATGAATAGCATGTAACATCATCCACTGAATTCTTGATTGCTAGAATAAGAATTTTTTATTAACAGTTCATATCAATTTTATTTGATATAGACTGCTACATAGCATAATATTTTTTGATTTAGTGGTACAGACCAGGCTTGCTATGAATGCTGAAAATGAAGCATTTAAGTTTATAATTTTGCACTATTTTTTATAGCCTGATTTAAAATTTCCCACTGTCAGTGAGGGTGAATGGGACAAAAATACATCTTGTGTGGAGGAAAACTTTTTAAATTTCAAAGTTTTCATACTCTTTTTACACTGAAAATTTGTCTGCATTGAAAAAATAGAGTACAGGTTTGCTTGTGAATCTCAATAAGTATTTCAATACAATCAGTAATTCACAGCAAACTTAGTTAATTTTGAGATTTTTGCTGACAGTAAGGACAGCTTTCAGTCATGATCTACATGTATAAGCAAAAAACCCAATAAATACAGTGCAACCCAATCAGTAAATAATCAAATGTTTGGCATAAAGCAAATAACTTGTTCGGGTTATTTTTCTTGAATGTACACGAATTTAATACTAGTGTATAAATTGAAAAAATAAGATTTTTTTTTTTCAAGACTAACAATTCTAATCTGAATGTCTGATGTGCTTATAGACACAGTCAAGAGTTGGATGAGCTACAGAATGCTAACACATCACTACAGAGTCAGCTAGATAACAAGTCCCAACTCTTACAGCAGAAGGCCAGCGAACTGGACCAACAGAAAAAACAGGTACGCTAAGCACTCTAGCTGTAAAAAAGGAGAGGGGCGGGGTTGTGTAGGGATTTTTTGGGTCATGTAATCAAAGTTGCATCTTAACTTTTTTTTTTCAATTAAGATTGCATAAAAACTTAAAATTTTACCAAATTAAGCCTTTTATTAAAGGAAGATTTTTTTTTTTCAAAGATCATACCAGTTATGATACAAATGATAAAAATGCCAGAAAAAAAAGTAAAATTCAAATAATTGTTGGATGAGATTGTGGTGTGGATTATAAATATTAATTAACTTTGAAGTATTTGAACCTGCAGCTTGATTACAGTTTGTAGGTGTATACTGTGTACACTATACCAGAGCATGTACATGTATTTCAATGAACAGAAACATCTGCTTTAGTTTATCTAATTGTATTTAATGTTTCCACATTTTGGTATGAATTTTTCTCTTTTATTTAACAGATTTCTAATCTACAAAATGAGAATTCTTCCTTGGAAGAGTACAGGACAAAAGTCCAGAAAATGGAGAATGAGAAGTCGGAGTTCCTGGAGAAGATCAGCAGGCTGGAGAATTCTCTGAAGGAGGCCAAGACGAATGCCTCCAACATCGCCAGTAATGAAGCTGGTAAGTGGGCCGGGAGCATTACGCAGGAGAATCGTGTTACATGTGGGTTGTACCGGTGGATACTTAAGCCAAAATGAAATTGTTTTTTTGGAATTGCCTCCTGTCTTATTGAAATACCTCCAGCTGATATGATATCAACAACAACAACAAATTTTCTCATGGTACAATGTTTGGTTCATGACAATTTATATCTTTTTTAAAATGGGGTTCCATCAAAGAAAAAAAAAAAAACATTTCCTCTGTTTATTAAGATTTTATAGTTTTTATAGGTATTAATTTTTGACTAAGCAATCTTCTAATTTGAGAAAAAAAAATGTCCCCTCACTCCCTCCTGGGTCTTGGAACATTTGTAGACGTTCTAGACCTTCTAGATATTGACTTATTTGGTAGACCACGGGCATGGTGAACATAGATTTTCTTATATATAGTCTTAAATTTTGCCACATTTAATAACGGGAGTACATGTTTTTATTTTTATAGGGGATGGAAATTTGCGTTTCAATTTTGAATTTTCCAACAATGATTTCTTCAGGATTCAGTTCATTTGTGATTCTTTGAATGTGCATTTCAATGTAGCTGATTCTCCAGGAACTCCATGAATGTATAATTTCGAGGACATTTTTAAATCTTAAATTCCTTTGTTCCAGGTAACCAAGCAACCTCCAAGGTAACTGAGGAGAGGGACGCTGCCTTAGGTCAGGTGGAGTTTTTGAATTCCGTCATCGTTGATCTGCAAAAGAAAAACAATGAATTTAAGACTCGCCTGGAGATTATGGAGTCAGGAGTCGTTACTAATGGAGACGGTGATAGCTCCATGGAATCTGAGTAAGTTATCTCCCCTATGATAAAAGTATAAAGCTTTAACCAAGTGCAACATTCTGATTAAATCAAAGTCAAAGTAAAAACCAAATGATTGATACAAATTAAGAGTGCTCAATATTCCACTTGGTATGAGCTATGAAGTATGTGCACTTTGTTACATTGACACTTAGCTGGAATTTGAACCAAATTTGGGGGTAAAAAATCATTTTACTGATCACTTGTACAATTCCTGAATTGAAAGAACAATTAAAAGAAAAATTTTAATGTAAAATAATTTAGCTTTCATGTTTTTTACATAACTACATGTAGTAAGTTTTACTGTTCAATGATTTCAGAGCCCCTAAGTCCCGCGCCCCTCCTCGTCTGTTCTGTGATATTTGTGATGTGTTTGATCAGCACGATACTGACGACTGCCCTCTACAAGCCATGGACTATGAAGATGGCGACGCCCCCTCCCCCACCCATTACCATGGCGACAGGAAAGCCTCCCGTCCATACTGTGATATCTGTGAAGGTCAGTGTGTACTTTTAATCATTTTATAATTTGTCATCATTTTTATCATCACTTTAATCCTCATCATTCATCATCATCATCATCATCATTATCAGTTTTCATCATTTTTATTACTATTCTTCATTGTATTCAGCTACTAAACTTGATATTCAACCTAGGTATACACTGTCAATGTTAAAACAAGAATTATAGTATCATTAGCATGGCATGATCTTTACATATAGGGAAAAGATGTATTCATTGAATGTCTAATGCACTACAATTGGAAATACATATAGAAATAAATTTTATTTGCATATTATGATTTTTGCACACACAGTTTAGAATGCCGTTTTGATATTTTGATTTGATTTCACTCCTTGATTTTTACTCCTTATTTATTTAGAATAATTATTGTTAATAGAATTATGGACATGTGTGTGCAATAGATTCCACTGCTGTAGCTTGTAGGATTTGAGGTGAATGTGACGTTTCTTTTTGCAGTGTTTGGCCATTGGACCGACGAATGCGATGATGAACAGACATTTTAAACCTGGATTGCTGACTCCACTAACAGTTCTGGCAGCTCCATATAAAACACTCTCACACTCCCGCATGATCCACTCCTGATACAGTCACTTAGATCACAACATGCATAAACAGGATCCAAAAATTATGTCAAAAAATGATGCTGAAAAAATCTATTCCGAGACTTCAGAATATGACTGAAAATTATATCAGAAATTGCAACCATAGGATTTATTTGGGGATTTATTGATATGATATACAGAATAATATTGGAAAGGACATTCTATCATGTTTTGTAGTTGGAAATTTAATTGCTGAATATGTGGTAACAGAGATGAACATTGAACAACACATTGTCAGGAATCTTGGTGTGATGAATAGATAGACTGTAGAGCAAGTTTGACACAGAATTTAGAAAGTAGACTGATCTTAGAAATGTTATGATGTGTTGGTTGTACATGTACATGTAAAATCCAAGCATTGATCACTTGCGAATCATGGCACCGTTGTTGAGAAATGTGTATGGTATTGGGTCTTTGGTTTGATGTAGAGCAGCGCTGTTTAAGAATTGAAAACTCTCCTTGTAAGTTGTGAAGCAATATTGAAGACAGCGGTTAGGCTCAGAAAAGTGCTTTAAGTCGAGAGCTATGTGTCCGTAAGATGCTATAGAAAATGAAAAGAAGATGCTAGATTTAATGTGATAATGTATAATAATCCCAATTCCTAACACTGACATGGAGTGCTATATGCTGGGATTTGGGATTTTAATAGAGATCACATTTTGTGCTGGGATTCTGTTCCAACAATTAACACACAACTTGTAGAATTGAGATTAACTATTATGTTAACAAAGTAGAATTGTCTCTGATGGTCCTCTGTTTCGATACTGCTGCTTTTCATGGCAGTTGGGCATATTCTGTTTTGTGCGACGATTTGCATTTGATGATTCCTTTTGTCATCCCATAGATTAGATAAAACAAAAAAAAAAAGATTATTTTTGTATACTATGGTAATCTAGTTCATATTATGCCAGTAATGATTTTAGCTGTGGTTAATCTCAAATAGGATTGAAATTTTTGAAGAGGTGTGTATCAAGTCAGTAGTCACAAAATTAACCAGTTTGTATTTATGTCATAGTTTGAGTGTGGCTCACCCTTTTAGTCTATTACCTCCCTTTTGTCTCCCACCCCCCTTCTTCCCTCTTTCAGAAAAGTTCTGACAACTGTCAAGCAAATTATATTATTCTGAATACAGGGACTAATGATGTAATTATGTTTATGGGGAAAACATTACAATTGCACAAATTTTACAGCAAATTTTCATGTCCTGTATTTCACAAATGAACTATGGTGCTTGACTTTTGTTCAATGAGAATAAAATATATAATGATGGGGATTGAGTAGCTAGCTGGTAGTTTCATTAATTATGCTGCTTCATGCAATTGGGAATAATGTTAGGTGTTAAATGTACTTGAAACTATTCTGGAATTTAATTTTGATGGAAAATGCTTATAAAAATCGTGCTATGATAGCTGAAGTTTTTAAGTTAATTTCTTTCTAGTTTCTTGCAACTTTTTGTTTCGTAATTTTAGGATATCTCAGGGATATAGATATCTACATGTACTATTTATTTATGATTAATGATTATATGTTAATTATATATATAAATGAAGAGATATGAATAAAATCACAACCCCAACTTTCCAAGCTCCCCTATTAAATTTATGTCTTTTCTTCAAGTTAATATTGATAAATCTGTATTGCATACTTTAACAGTTTGACCGAGAAATTAGATTTTAATTCAAAGGTAGTATTTTTAGCTGGTTTAATATTTGCTTGTTTTTGCTGAGATACTAGCCATTTATTAATGATAAAAAAAATGAAGCATTCCATCTAGATAGACATTTTCTCATTGATGCTGTATGCTGGTGAATGCTGGTTTGTGAATGCTTTTCATCTCTCATTGAACCATTAACAACCATAATGTACACAGTTTTGTGAGAATATGTCTGTATTTCACATGTATATGTTGTAAGTTATTTCTTCTTTTTTTTAAAGTGTACATATTGATTGACAAAGCTTTTTGTTAATGTTATTATATTAAAAATGTAATATACATGTATTCGCCTCTAGGATTTTCTCTCTATTAATAAAAAACAATAAAATGGGTACATGTATGAAACAGTTTGTTCCTTGTGATGAATTCAATTATCAGTTGAATAGTTTCTTTTGTTAATTAATATAAACACATACATGTAGATGAGAAAACATCTTTTGTTAATTAATATATACACATACATGTAGATGAGAAAACAAAATTGTTAATTTTTTTAAAAACTAGCAGAGGAAAGAATATGTATGCTCAAAAATTTAGCTCAGCCAAGTGCACAATCTTCGTAATGTTACTTGCCTTGCTAAAAAGACTGGATCTAAAATATAAAAGTGATCTGCTTGGTATTTAGATAAAGAAAACTGATCACAACTCAAGGTAAAAATTTGGATTTAAATTGTCTGATTGAATTGACTTTACCGAGGACATGGTATTGACCTATATTATTTAGTATTTTAGGCCAAGTGCGAGACTTTATTAAATGGGGCTTTGGTTTTTTGGGGTTTTTTTTAAATTACAGTACCTGCTGAAAAAGTATAAGATGTCTAATTTTGTGAAATAAGAGCCTCTTATGGTGAGCAAGAAGTGCTTGTATCAAAGATATAATGATAAAGTGTTCCCTTTCAAAAGTAGATATTGGAGATTTAAATGGCTGTATACATGACGTACCTTTATCTACCAAAGCTAGATCCAAGGGCACAAATGAAAATTTATGTGTAAATTTATAATAATTACATGCGTGATGTAGGAAAACTACATGTAAAATAAAATGTATCATGATAACTAGTTTGAAACTTATTCAGAAAAAAAATTATGGCCAGTGTGGGGGTCGAACCCACGACATTCGCGTTATTAGCACGACGCTCTAACCGACTGAGCTAACCGGCCGTTGCAAAACGGACGGTAAAACATATATATAAATGCTATGTATTGTAAGATTAGCTATATTAAGAATATGTGATATGAAGGAGCGGATCAAAATTCCTTAGTAATTATAAAAAAAAAACAAAAAAACAAAAACAAAAAAACTGATACCAAATTAAAAAAAAATATTTGGATCTTTTTTCAATTTTGATAAATACTAAAACAAAAATAATCTAACGTTAATAACTTTTTACAGAGTTCCATGATCCGTGCTTGGTTCTGACACAGGCAGTAGAGGGTTTTCAAGCAGAGGATGAATTGCCATCACCCCCTGGAAATATATGTGTATCTGATGCATCCCCTCCGAGCTTTATCTCAAAAGGTGATGAACCATCCCCTAAAAATTTTCAGAGTTGTGAAACTGGGTCAGAAGCCGCTGTTCAGAAATCTGAGGGATTACCCGCTAATTATAAATACCTAAAAAGTGAGGAATGTGATAAAGGCCTCAAAAATGATGAATCTGTGCCTTCGGGGGGAGAAGAGGAGACGGACAAGCATGAAGGTGGGCAAGAAAGTCAAACAGAGGCCAAGATGGATGATTCCTGCCGTGTTAGCTAATTGATTCGCACTTCATTTTTTTTTAAAATAAGATTATTTTTATTCAAAAGACATGTAATAATGAATAATAATACTGTACATAACTTCATAATGTATAACATATCACGTATGAAACAGTATGATAAATGTTTATTACTGATCGATAAATAGTTCATAATTTATTATTATATAGCTAGCATGTAGGGTTACATAATATCTTTCAACAGAATTACATGTAGGGTTGAGTGTTTTTGTAATATTAATTACTCTGGTAATGAATTGATTATGGTCGACGCATTTTGTTTGAATATAATATAGCAAGTGCTGTTTTGAAAATTACACCATGGATTTAGTATGCATATTGTATAATAAATGTATTGATATATTTCTTCCCTATTGACCATTTATTGGGACAGAATTGGTTAATATTTGATATTTATGTCTGATCGAATTATGTCATTTTCTAATCAATCATATCCATGCAATTGCCGGTATTAATTTGAAATTTAAAATTATAGGTCTGTTTGGTATACTACCTGACTGTATTTACCGATTATTGATTTCTCAACTTTCTAAATTTTATTTTTATTTATTTTAAGCACTCTTATATTAATCTTTAAATGTGATATACAATCTACTTAATTGCATGTACTTGTATAATTAATCGCATATGTACAGTATGTATACATAATGTTTGGAAATTGTTGGACTTTAGAATAAATCAGATATCTCCAAGTTTGCAGTGATCTTTGCTAGTATATATTTATTTATGCAGAGAGTTTGGATTTTTTTCCCAACTATGTACTCATATATATATATTTGTATTCATGAACGATCGGTCCAGAACATATTTTATCTGAATTAAAGAAAATAAACTGTTCAGTAAAAACTGACTGGAGAATCTATAAATGATATGACTGAAAGGTGGCAGTTAAAATACTTCTAGAAATTATAATAAACTCTTTATACACATATCCATGTTAAAGTATTATCCATACAAAGTTTAAATTAATAAGCTCTAGATAAGTAAATATCTATTAGGCCCTTAGCCCTTCTCTGACGCAGTACATTTCATTTGAACGTTCAGTTACCATCCTGCCTAGAAACGCCCCCCAAACACACATAAACATTACAATACTTCGCTTAAGTCAGCGAATCATATAATTTGTGGACACTCAATCGCTTAAAATATAAACAATCAACAACGGTGAACTTAAGGTCGTTATTCTTATTCATAATTGGGATTTTCATTCTAATTTTCGTGATAAAACAATGACTAAGTTGATGATAGCGCAACATTGACTCCTCACCACCCTTACTGCGCATGTCCGTGATGTCACAGATACCGATCTCATTAGAGAGGCGAACACACGAAAGTCACCATGATAATATGAGCGTAGCTCACTATTTTGCTTTCTCTCTTGCTATTTTAATTTTAGGAGGATGGTGTTTCGTTTGGTTTATGCACATTTTAGCCTTAATCTATGGGTAAGTACAGTTTTACTTTCATCTTTTCTGTATTTTGAGTTTAAATGGCGTGTGCCACTTCTGGTCGGAGCTCGTTGCCTTCGTAACGATTGAGGTGTTTCGCCAAATATTTGATTTTGTTCAATTTTATGATTGTTCTAAGTCTTTAAGATGATCATATTTTCATTCAGCATATGAATTTTAAAATTCAATGAGAAATTTTGTTGATTATGTACCCGGGCCTCTAAAATATCCGGCGAAACATGGGTGTGGAATGCCGACTATTCGACAAGCCGGTAAAATGGGCGGGGTATTAGTTGAATGGTAGAGATTAAGCTATGTGTTCTAGAGTCGTTTTAGTAACCAATGTAGTGTTGATTATCAATTAATCCGATTCGATTCGTGTATAATCAAAACTGCTTATTGGACTTCCTAATATCCCTGATTTTAATCTTGTCTAGCCGGAAGAATATATACTCCTCATTCCAATGTTTCTACGCCCTGCTGAATGGTTTCATACGGTTTTAAGATGGCTAGGGTTTTAGATTATGATGAAATGCTGTACCAACACTAACTGCTTGTTTTCATTGTGACAGCTCAAACATCACACCTACCTCACAATTCGCAATAATTGCCAAACATGAAAAATGAAAATGATGTATCTAGAATTATAGATGCAATTTATGAACATTGATGTCAATTGATGTTTTCAATGCCCTGAACCCCCCAAAGTAGTAAATTATGTATGCACATATATATCAACAGAAAAAGAAATATTTTCAATGATTGTAAAATTAATGGTTTGAATTAGATATGCCATGATGTGGCTTAGGGGTACTTCAGTGAGTGATAGCTATAATTTAACTGAGCTTTCTAATCTGTTTACAGTATTGATTTTATATTCACTCCATGAGGTTGCTGAAAGAGCATCTTAATAGATTGGATGCAGTGGCATTCCTGAATAAATGTAAATCTTATAAAAAATGATTATATAGCATTGTAAATTAATAATTAATAATAGGCCTTGGGATAGTCAAGAAGCTGCAATATCCTGGCTTAGTATATTGTAGGATTAGTTAGTAATAGGAAGATATGAAGCCAGTCTACTCCTGTTATTTACACAAGATAACATAGAGATGAGCTCATGGGTTTTCCCCATAAACTACATGTAAGACATGTATCACACGGAAAATACTTGAGTTTCTATTGTGTGACCTAGTTTTAGGTGTGTATGGTCACTTTGTGTACTTAATTTCCCTCCCCCTACTTTATATCAACGTAGAATCGAAACATGGGACCAACACAAAAGATATGAAATTAGTCTTACAGTGTGCACATCTGTTACAACTCAAAGTGGCTGCTAACTATTCGCTAACAGTTTACTGTCAATGAGAATTGTTTGGATAATCGTCACAGCTTTGTTGTGCAATGTTTATATATATATATATATGTATAAATATTGCAAAAACTGACAGGAGAAAGAATGAAAAGGAAGGAATATTGAAATGAAAAGACAAACCCCCTTCCAATTTTTCCCCCTGAATCATACATTTGTGATGGGTTGATAAATCAATAGAAAATATGGTTACAAATTTTGTTTACATTGGTCATAGCCATTAAAAGTGGTAAATGTTATTCTTGCTATTAATAATGTAAAACAGGGCAGAATAAAAGGTAAACAGAGCATTGCACATAGCACTGTTGTGGTCCCTGTGTCTACTGGCAACTCGTGTGTATACACTGTTGATTGATGACAGGTAAAAAAACGGGCTTCTTCGATATTCTATTGTTTGAAAGACAGGACCAAATGTCAAGGTTAGAGAGTATTACGAACACTCTCTTTTTTCTCTTGGTAACCAATATATGCATTGAAAGTAACTTGGCTGGGTCAAAGAAGACTTAGTCCCCCCTGATTGTACGTGTAGAAACCAGAAGGAATTGAAATGTTTGATTCGTGGGTATAAAGTACTTAAAAGTACGTAGAGGAAGTGTCTGAAGAGGGTAAATCATCACGAACGCTCATATACATGTACTTAGATGACAATTGTAACATGGGAGTGTTTCTCAAGGGAGTAGTGGTTTAAACCTGTTTCTTAACTGAGAGTTTTAATATGTACATATTCACTTGCAATACATGTAATTCAACCCGGTACAAAGCACAAGATAGACAGTTCCTAGTCATGAAACTTTTTTATCTAATAAAGATTTATAATGTATCGTAAACAATCTAGCTAGCCGGTAGTTGACATTTGAGATGGCTATTTGTGTTTCAGTTAGTAACAGGCTGCTTGAAAGCTCCAACTTAGGTGTAAGATTTTAATGTTTGAAAAAAAAAAAAATGTTTATCAAATAGGAAAGTGTTGGGGAAAGTGAGTAGGGGTGTATTAGGGAAAAGTAAAAATAAACGAGGTCACGACTTGACACCTGGTGTCAGTTGTAAAATTTCTCTGACGTAACACTAGGAGTAGTGACATGGATATTTGAACAAATTGACAACAATGAATCATGCATGTTAAAGAATCTGTGTCCCCAGGGGTAAGGAAACCATTGATCAGCAGGAAAGTATTCTTCTTAGTGCTGTTACAAGTAGCCCTGTAGCCACGTATGGTCCTTGCCGTGTGATAGTGAAAAGGTGGATTGTTCTTCTGTTCACCTTCCTAGTTCACAGCTATGATCTTGTCACTCTGATGTCATCTCTGTAGGACATAATTAAAATGGACATTGCATAAGACACCATTTGTTCCTTGAAGCCCCATCCTTCTACAATTAACACAGGATGAAATTTTCGCTTCTCTCCAGGGCATTGTTGTTAGTGATGAGTGGACTTGGTAGTAGATTAAATTGGAATGGGTTGTATAGATCTGTTATTGCTACTCTAATGTTGGATATACTAGCTGGGGTACTAGTGCATGTAGATAGTAGGTTATCAGTATAGGCTATCATAATTATGGACAGACTTCAGAGGCCTGCCAGTTTTTATCTGGGGATGTTGTTCATCTGGGGGGCATGTCATAGCTTAATGTTATTTAGATAGGGAGGATATGGCTGTAATATGAGGGAGGGAGGGAAGGGGATACATAAACAAAATCTCACAATTTTGATATATGGTACTTGAATTTGATTACTGGAAGCATTTCCTGCTGTGGGTCAAAGGGGGTATCTGTCCATGTGCTAGTAGATTATTAAGATTAGTGCCATCATGAATAATGAGGTGTTCCGCATGCCAGTAATTGCACAGTATGAGTGCTCATGTGTTTTATTGGACATAGAACAAATTATTTATTTCCCATGCCAGGGCTTTCAGTAAAGGGCTACATGAAACAATATATCCAAATTTCAATGACCAGAATTCACGGCTGTAGATTTCATAATTGGCAAAAAAACCTGTTGGAAATGTTTAAATTCAAACTAGCCTCTTCAAAAAGGCTAAATTCACAACATTGAAAGCACTGCATGTTATGCAATTTGAAGAGCAATTGAAACGAAACAATTGAAAATGTTATCTGAATTGCATGTACTACAAAGTACAAAGATTAAAAAGATAAAAGTTAGTCTGTGATAGTCATTGCACGGTCAATAAAATTCAATATGTAATCTTTATATTTGTTAGAACTTTATTTTCCTTTATCCTGTTTAAAAAAAGGTTCCTTAATTCGGGTACCTGTATTTCCTCATTGAATGGCTTTTTAGTACCCCAGATGAATGACCAGCGACCCTGGGAGGGTTTAAAAGACTCTGGTTGCTATAAACTTACAGTGTATGCTGTATGGTTTCCAAACACTGTTGAACATACCGATATTATTTAAAAACCTGTGAACTACACGTCAGTAGCTTTTGTGAAAATTCAAAGAGTATCAAGTGAACACTTTAAAAGTCTCAATTCTGTACAATACACTCTTTAAGTAAACTGTCATGTACAAATTAAAGTTTTTTAAAAAGTGTATTCCTTTTATTGCCCCATATCTGTCACAAATCTGATCAATGAATTAAGGTATTACATGTAGGGGTGTGTAGTTCGGTGTGATGTTAAGAGCTAGGGGTTTGTTGTTTGGTTGGTAAGGCAGGACGTGACATGTAGTACACATTATTACGCTTGACGTTGACAGACTTCGTTCGGGATTCCAGTGCTGGCTTATAATCTCGGGTCACATTCTTGACCTGAATTTCCCTGCATTCATACATTTGTTTGTAATATAGAATGTATTGTGAGAAGAAAAAAATTACATGAGTGACAACAAAATATTTAGGTTAAATATGCAAGACTAACCAGAATAGTAGATGTATATAAGGAAAAAATGTTATGATTTCATATTGCATTTGTAACTATTTAAACATGGGGAATAGAATATGCTTCATAATTAATGACACTCATATTTTGAGGATTTTTGTATTTTTATAGTATGTATTGATAATTTTTGTCATTTTGAAAAATTTTTCATTTCTTTTTTCAGAAAATACCGTCTACACCATCCTATTCCGCCTCCCTCCCCGGAAGACCTCCAGGGGGTGTCCATCATTAAACCCCTGGTCGGGGTGGATCCAAACCTGTATTTCAATTTAGAGTCTTTTTTCACCACTGTCTATCCATCCGTAAGTATACAGGAAATTTTCCATACTCCAGACTTTAAGTAATGATGCCATGTGAAATTTTAAGAGAAGTTTTGTTTTTTTTCTTTGTTGCTTTGAGAAGTAATTGGAAGGTAATTGTATTGGTATATGGATTTCCTGAGCTCCGGCATGCTGTGTATTTATTTTCCTATCTGTGCAATGTTTTCATGAGTCCCTTGCATCAACAGCCTTCGGAGATACAATCTCAATCTCGTCTGGTCCAGGCTAATTACTTCTGCATATGGAATGCATTTTCACTGCAAGCAGCAGGATTTTGTAACTCATGAAAGCATTGCAAGAAATGGAATATTTGGGGGAGGGGGGGGGGGGGGTTGTTCTTGCAACAGGACCAAAGAAATGACTGGTGTGTTGTTTTTCCCTCTGAGTCAGCCCTAAACTATTGTAATGCACATATGTTGCCATCTGCTGGGTCCAGATACATTGCTCAATCAGCAGATCCCAGGGCAGTCTTTTGGGAGGAATATTGATAAAATGGAATCCTGATCTGGCCTTTCATCTCCTGTTTTCCTTCATTAATCAGTCTAATTGACTTTCAAGTTAGGCACTGCCCACAACTATGAACATCAAAACTGTTTCCAGATAGCAGATGCTATTGTCACTTCTCATTTGAAATCTGTTTAATGGATTTAGTTACAGAATAATGGTATGCAATATGCTTCAGCCTACATGCTGAAGACGTGCATTCAGTTTTGAATGAAAAAAAATTTCATATGAAATATTATTTCATTTTATGATTATCATTTTTTTTTTTCAGTTTGAACTCCTCTTCTGTTTACAAGATGAAAGTGATCCTGCTCTTATGGTTGTTAAAGCTCTCATGGAAAAATACCCAAAAGTAGATGCTAAAATTTTTATAGGTAAGTTATATGGGGCCTAATCATTAAAAAAAAATAGACTCACATTAGGAAACTGTCACAGTAGGTTTTAATCAATGTATTTGATGGCTTATACTCAGGTATATAATCAATGCAGCAGGTGATCACTGGGCTGTATGGAGCAACTAACAATGGTTAACAATCAAAAGTCGTATTTCTTTATTCTTGGCTAAATATATTGGTCTGTATGGCTGTGAATTACATACAAACCAAGCCACGTACTGGTAGTTCCTCAGCCTAGCTTTCAAACCAGTATTATTGTACATGTATGTGTTTTGTATGGTACTTATTGTATTGATTCAAACATTTACTGTTTACTGTGTGAATAACTCTTGTCTTGGTTGGTCAATAAAGTAATGTTCCCTGTTTGTTCATGCTTTAACTTCTTTTCTTTATTTTTTGGTCCTTTTTTGTGTTGATGTTACATACTTGTCAATATTTACAATTTTGATTTTTTTTGTTTGCAGGTGTAAAATATGTTGGCCCAAACGGGAAAGTTAACAACATGTGCAAAGCATATGAGGCAGCCAAATATGATTTAATAGTCATATCTGATAGTAGTATATTAAGTAAGTACTCTAAATCTGGATGGCTCTTCTTTTTTTCTTTTTAAGAAATTTGATTTTTTGTGATTGAGAGGGAGAGTTAAGTCTTATTTGTACAAATCGATTTGCACCTTCCTGGAAGGTCTGGATTGTAAAAGGAAAAAAAAAATGAACCCTCGCTCAAATTGAGGCAATCAAATTCTTCTGCTTGATAATTATGTTAACATCTCATAAGATTCTTACAAAACATCAGTATCAAATGAAGAAGGGTGATTGTATCTGTAATGGAAGACAAATGTTCAGAGTCAGATGACAGATCATTTGGCATCACCATGATTAGATTTTGGGGTGTGTCGTTGGTTGCCATGCCGATTGGTCGATAGTAACAAGGTTTTCTAAGTTATTTTTTTGTTTCATCTTCCAGTGAAACCAGACTCACTCATGGACATGATGTCCTTCATGAAGCCAGATGTCGGTCTAGTGTTGCAGATGCCATATTGTTGTACTCGCAAGGGGTTCGCTGCTGTTTACGAAAAGGTGGGTTTTTACCAAAAAAAATGCATTTGATACCCATCTACAGGCAAATAAGTTGGCAGGTGTAAGAAAAATAAAACAAGGTTTCAGAAAGTAATAAAATTGCTTCCTCTTTTTTTTTTCTTTCTTTTTTATTTCTTTTTTTTTTTTTTTTTTACATGTATTTTCTAGTTTGTGATCTAGTATTTTAATCCTTTTTAAAGGCAAACATTATAAGCTTGACTGAGCACCTGCAGTGCTTGGTGTCAAATAGACTAGAAAATCCTTTCCTTCTTCCTGAAGGACAAATGAAGGGGATGAAATAGGGAAACTAGGACTATTTAGAAACATAGTGAATAAAGAAAACATTTCATGCCATTATCAAAGCATAAAAAGACACATACATTTACATGTAATGTACCTGATTAAAGAAATCCGAACACATCACATTACAATTCATATACATGCACTCAATGTGTTTACATGTTTATGAATAATTTTGAAGATTTAATTCATGTGCTTTTTTTTTTATTGCAGGTTTATTTTGGAACGTTTCAGTCCAGAAACTGTCTTAGTGCTAATTCTGTAGGAATCAATTGTTCAACGGGCATGTCCTGCCTTTTCCGAAGAGACATTTTAGAAAAATCAGGGGGCTTGGCTCCTTTAGGAAAATATTTAGCAGAAGATTATTTTATTTCTGAAAACATTAGAAAAGAGTAAGTATGTTTACTTTAACATTAAAGAACATTGATAGGATTTTGCTAAAATCCATCATGTAATTGAAGTCAAAATGGAGCTCAATTGATGAGACATTACTATTTATAATGGTAATCTAATATTTTCTCAATTCTTTCAGGGGATATAAAACAGTATTATGTAGTCAACCAGCACAGCAAAATTCTGGACAGTACAACATAGGCCATTTTCATCAACGACTCATCAGGTAATAAATAAACACATGTACTGAAATAACTGGTTGTCATTTGAAATTACTGTATACAGGGAAATATTCGCCCTCGTTTAATTTTCACCCCTTTCGCCTTCATTGTCAGAGGACGAATTTAAGACTGTGGGAATTCTATATTGCAAATAATATCTTTGTTAACACAACTGTATCTGGGCAAATTCAAGATGGGGTGAAACCTTTTGCAATTGTAAAAGGGCAAAAATAACCCTATGTACAGTATTCTCCAATATTGGTAATGTGTTCATATTTCACCCAGACCAGAAGTGACAAATAAACCATTTCTTCATTTTTTTCGACAAGCTTGACATTTCTTTGAGTAGAGGACAAACTTGAAATATTTTTGTGTGTGATTTTTCAGGTGGTCCCAGCTGCGCATCTCTCTGTTACCTCATCTCATCCTGTTTGAGCCCCTGTCGGAATGTATGCTGATGGGGGTGATTGCCTCGTGGGCTGCCGAGTACATCTTTGGCATCAGCTCAATGGGCTTCTTCCTCATGCATGTTCTAGTCTGGTTCCTGTTCGATTACGCTCTCCTTACATGTGTTGAGGTAGGTTCAGATGGCTTTAATAAGTGCCGTAATAAACAATCATTAATTATCAAGAACTCCTTCTTACAAATTCCCCCCTCCCATCAAATATACACACATAAAATCAGTTTTATTGACTGTCTAAGGTCTTGGGGGGGGGGGGGTTATCTATGATTGTTTCGAAAAATTATTTTTAGATTGTCCATAATGTACTATAGATATTGTGGTGCTTTACAGACTTCATATCTGTTACTTTAAAGGTAATTTTATGATTGTTAATGTCAAGAGAAAAATGTTGCATTCAAATGAGCTGGTTTTCTTTTGGCTTGTGTAGATTCCTACAATAAATCTTGATTGTTTGTCCCTGTTTATGATAATTAACTGTAATTCTATGCAAAGTGATTCACCTTCTAATGTTAATGCTAGTCAGTTGAAGTTAAGAGTCATCCATGCGTGAAAGTTCCACTGTCTGTTGACTGTTCTATTTATAGCTACTTATTCCACACTGCGGTCTGTCATGAATTGTTTTTAATTTATTAATTTTTTTTTTACCTTTGTTTACAGAATGGGCCACTTCCTTTTTCTAAGTTTGAATTCCTGGTAGCCTGGATTCTACGTGAAGTGTTATCCATATGGATGACTATTCAGAGTCACAGAACTTCCATAGTGCAGTGGCGACACAAGAAATACAGAGTGTTATGGGGAGGGACTATCGAAGAGTTTGTGTGATTCTTGAGCTGCCAAGAAGAGAGGACACGAACAAGAGAATTTCGGAGCCCGTCGGCAAGTCATTTTCTGGTGGAAAATTGTTGTCATGGACTCGGAATTTTTTATTGTTCTGTGAATTCTTGCCGTGAAACAACGGAAGAGAATTTCTTTTTTAAAAAGAACTATCAAGCAATCTCACAATATTTTCTCTGGTGCATACAATCTGTTAACCAGTCCTTTTCTTTTTTTAAATAGTGTATTTTGTGTGTTTAAAATGTGCACATTCATTTTTATCCTTGATTTATTTTTAAAAACTTGTGTAATTTATCCAATTTGACAGTAAATGCTTTGTCTGATATGTGGCAAAGATAGGGTACAAAAATAAATTAAGTAAGTGGGTAGGGTGGTTGGGGGTTATTGTATTAAGCAAGATGATTGATTTGATAAGATGTTGATTATTCGTTAATCCCATATTCCTGTCCGATCGGGGCTTTTTAAGAGGACAAAGCCCTATATGACGACAGTTCCCATGCATCTTAAGGAAGATCTGAATACTCATTTATTTCTCCAAAGCGCTCGAAACATTGCACTGATACCTATTTGCATCGAAGTCTTTCCTCTTTTTTTTCCCCCTGTTAATGATGGTCAGGTATGACTTGAGAAGGATATTATTCCCCTCTTGTCATTGCATTTTATGATATTAAGTTCACATTTGCCAAAAAGAAAAAAATTAACCAAGTACAAGTAACTATTCCAACTTGTTTGAGTTTTGTTGAGTGTTCAACTTTTTTTTTTCTTGTGCCCAGGGTACATTGACCTTTTTTTTTTTTTCAATATACGTTTTATTCCAATGGACACACTCGCTATAGGAAGACCCTTGTATCCACCTTCAATTTCTCATCCAAGAAACGGATAAGACTATGGATTTTATATAAATCCGCAGTTGGATTTGATTTCTGGGATGTATGGGGGAGGAGACAGGGGGGTAGGGTAGCGGGTTGAAGTGTCCACCATTCGATGAGAAGATGTGTGGTTGAAGTCGGTGCCTGATTTTGTAGTGCTGGTCCTCTCATAACATTGCATTGTATGTCACCTATTGTTATAGTAACAAAATTTTTTTATTATGTTCTATGTCCAAAAATGAGTTCTTCCTGAATAAGGAAGTTTAGGAAAGAGTCTGTACGAAATGAAGCCACCAAAAGTTGACTGGGGTCGAAAAATCTGTGTTTATTTAATCACATGCTAATGAATGATTTGGATTTAATTTATGATAATGAAGAGAAGAAAAGAAATACAGCGCTAAATTTAATTGATGATTGTTTTTTTATTGTTGAAATTCATGCACTTATTTGTTGCACACTTTATTATTTTGTATGGCAAATACTACCAAAAAAATGAAGCAAGCTTTGAATTAATATTTCAGAACTGCTTTATAAATATCGAACAATATTCGGGTATTTCTTAAAATTATGATTAATTATTATTTTTTTATGGAATTAATTCTTCCCTGATATGATATTGTTTGTGAGCATGTAATTTGTAACTGGGGTTTGCTGATCTAATGTTGATTTGCCATGGCGGAGGAATGCGCTGTAGGATAAGAGATATGAGTTCACCTTTGTCACCCGACTTACACAGGAGAGCAACGGTTCTGAACATGAAACTCTAGACAATGCCAACAAAACTGTACCCGCTATATAAATGTGGGTTATCTTTATCTGTCTGGTTTAATCTAGACCTCTCAAGATTTAAATAAAATACAGTACATGCATACTTATGAATAGGTAAATATTGTTAGTTAAAAAAAAAAAAAAAAAAAAATTCCCATATGTGCATGCACCCTCAAAGCTCCAATTCCTTCATAAATTACCGGTAATATAAAAACAGATTGTTATGATATATTGTACTCTATTTCTTATTGTATGAATTCAGTACTTTGTATTTTGAAATATTGTATTGCACTTGTAACTCTGTATTTGAAGTAAATTTATTCTCTGATCTTAATTAATTTAACTCGCATGATGTTATTTGATGAAACTATCATTGTACTTAATAGAAATGTTCAGTTTCACATTGTCTCTGTGCTTGTTATGATATTGTGTGATTAATTACCCTGGTCAACCCAGAAACCGTGGGTAAAATGATTATCTCTTATAGAATTGCCATAATGTAGTGTTCAATTCTGTTATTCATGTCATTTTTATACTGAAAAAAGAATAAAAAAGATTTTTATATGAATAAAAGGTTGTTTTGTTGTTGTGTGTAAACTCTTATCAAATACATGCAAAAAGTATATTGGGACATGGAGATACACACTTACTTTCTCTCTCTCTCTCTCTCTCTCTCTCTCTCTCTCTCTCTCTCTCTCTCTCTCTCTCTCCATGTGAAAAGTATCATATGGGGTGGTAGTCTAGCACGTTGGGTACCCCGATGGGATCGAGGAGAAAGCTGTTTATCGGTAACAATAGACGTGAAGGTGTTGAGTTAGACAAATGTCTGGCTAGGGAGACATTGATTGTTCCTGTGACGTAAAAATTGCAAGGTGTCGGATTTTACTCACGTCAACTTTAATATTAATTAATGCACGGCCCTAGACGGAATTTTGGCTGCACGCAATGGAGCCATCGACTTAACTGCAAGGGAGCTGGAATTATGGAGATTCAGCACTTATTGATGTTCTTTCTGCTCCAGAATGCAGAGGGATTCTTCTCTCCAAGTACACGATACATCGAGATGCATTCTGCATAAAATGATGTGCGAGTTGGGGGGGGGGGGGGGGGGGGTCGCGGGTCGGGTGCTCTTTGAGGAAGATGTCTAATATGACCAGATTAAAATAGGAAGTGTTACCCCATTATCAATAAGTCCAGTTGGAAAGGAATTAACTTCTTTATAGAATATCATATTTCACCAGTTTCTTCTTTTTTTTCTTTTCTTTTTTTTTTGGCAACTAGATTTTATTCTTTCCCAAATGCGTCACAGTCGTGAGGTTCATTATAACTCGGTGTATGTACCTTTGTGATTTCTGTCACGACTCGTGCTATAAATATATATTAAAATCTGTGTTTACAACAGTTTGGAAATATTTTTTTCTTTAAAACGTAATCCCTAATTATATAGGTGCATATGTGAAGCGTTTTGTACTTTGATGAAATCTACTTTAGTATTTCAAAATTAAAAGGAAAATCGGTCATTACTTTTATAGGTATTCCTGTTCACGAACTGTAATCGTGTGTAGATAAATATTTTGATTGTTATGTGTACACCGTACCAGTTCAGGCCAGAAATTGTTGACATCCTTATTTTCGTTCATTAATGAAATAAAACCTAGATGAAGGACACATACAAATTTGCAGCCCCCCCCCCCCCCCCCCCCCCATTTCCACCTTCTTCTTTTTTTTATTTCATGGTATTTAATATTTCATAATTTTTTTTTTTTTTGCTTCTAAAAGGGACATTAAAGATAACGTTCTCCAGTTTCAGAATTTGGCTTTTTGTATGTACATACACAATGTATACAAAATTTTATTGTCATTTAAACACAGAACTATATAGACGAAAACCCGCTTCGATATACGCAATTGACCATCTGTTATATATTATAATATGAGAAGCTTTATATTAATATAAAGTATGTCCGTCTTCCCTATCCCTGTTGAATTTGCTAACATTCAATAAAAACATGGTTAAACTTTACAATAAACTTTCCGATAACTGGAAAAAAAATTCATCCTCAATTCGACCATATTTTCCTGTCGGGGATGTCACAGTAAAATATTACTAGTATTTTTAAAATGGTAGTCCTATTTATATATGGGCACACAATTAACCTATATTTACTTTTACTTTTATCATATGATGACCTATTTAAATGCACAGAAAACTGGTTCGTTAAGAGAAATGAACCAGACTCCCACCTTCATTTTTTTTTATTTTCCAAACGAGTAGCCGACTATAACATAAGATGATTGGTATGACTGAGTACTGTTATACCGATAAGCTGTTAAGCTTAAAGAAATAAAGAGTACTCGAATACTCGTTGACATATCCCTAAATATTCATGCATCTATCGAATAATTACCAAAACTCGTAAATGAATGCAAGAAAAATGTGTACACAACATAAAATACGTTCAGAACTCAATGCAATCTTACTGAAATCCGACAATTTGCATAAAAAAGTGGGTTTTCATAAGGCCTATATTGCATTCAATGCGCATTTCAATTTCAATGTAATTCATATTTTGTCCGTAAATTTAATCTTTTTTTCCCCTAAAACCCCCCTTTTTTATTTTATTTATAAATAACAAAGCTTAAGAGTTAAGGGAAATCGGTCCATGCAGTGGTCAAGTGTCCGATCATTCAACTATGCACGTGAATAAATTGTAGATAATCATGCATACATGCAGTCGTATACTTAGTCTCGCCTATTTTTCCTTTCTACCTGTAACCATGCATGTGTAAAGATTTCGGCAATATATGGTGATGTGGAGGGATGCCTTATACAGGTATGGTGATTAGGACAGCACAATTCAGGTGTGAACTTCGGAATATCATGTCATTTACTTGTACCTGATGCAACTATATCAATGATACGAGTTATGTGAATATATGTCACAAATAACAATCAGAGAGAGAGAGAGAGAGAGAGAGTATGAAGAAGGCTAAAATATGACCAACGCATTCTGCCTAATCTGTTATGTTAACGTTTATTGCATGTAATAATTAAATACTTTCAAATAAAATAAAATCAGAGAGAGAGAGAGAGAGAGAGAGAGAGAGAGAGAGAGAGAGAGAGATGCCGTTAAGATGATTTTATGGCGAAGACCACTGGCTACACAGTACGACGATCCGTGTTACATCGTCATCCAGTCATCTATTTACTAGTATTTAGATAATGATGAATAACCATTGCTATTAGGTGTGTATGTACTAGCATTAGTGTTAATAATCTGATGATGTAAGACAATGAACTTTACCGAGAGTATTCTCTCGAAAGTGTTTGACCCCCATCTTCGAGATTTTTTTTAAAAGATTTACTTTTTTAATTATGTAACTTGTTTGTATAAAAAGTAGGGGATGGGGAAGGGATGTCATTTTTCTAGATATGAATCTATTTCAGGGCATGAGAGATTCACTATCATCGATGTACATGTATATACAAATTTTTGCCATCTACATCTCGATCAAATGCATTCAAACTTGAACTGTATAAGAATCACTTATACTCCGGCTCCACTTTTTTTCTATACTTTGATGTTTCCTACAGTTTATATCCTGGAAAAAAAACATTTGTAGAATGAAGAAAAAATGTCAAAAATTTATGAAAATTTCAGGTGCACAAATTCAAGCCTAATTACAAATTTTTATTAAAAAATATCCACGCTGTTATTCCAAAAAAAAACTACTCCGGGCAAAATCATGTTCTACAGACAGACGGACAAAGTGATTCCAATAACCCCTCCCCCAACTTTGTCTGCGGAATTATAGCACTCATATTTCTTTACCGTTGGTTTTTATAATATCTTTACATTAACATGGTGTGTATGATACATGTAGTACATAAACTAAATCCGCGTTATTGAGTCCTCCGTAATGAGTGGGATAAGTGTTTCTGTATTTTATAATAGAGAGACTTTAATATTAAAGCTTGTCTTCTTCCTTTCTCACTTCCTTGATCAAAGTGTTCGGGGCTCTCTTATATAAATGATCCCTACATCCTGCCCTTTTGTAATCATCATTTTATTCTTTAGACCATCTCTTAATTTATGTAATTATACACAGTTCCTATCAGCATATCACAGTTCCATACGCAACTGTGCTTCTCTCTCTTTTTTTTTTCTTTTTTTTTTTTGGGGGGGGGGGGTATTTTTCGTAAACTGTCTCAGCTTAGAAAGTAATTTTATGACAACAATATTAATACACTTTTAACCTTAAAGAATGCTTATAATTATATATATGTATGGGGGGGGGGATTCTTTTCTTTGTTTGTTTTTGTTTTTTGTTCCTTCGTTTTTTGTTTTGTTAAAATTTAACTCAAACAGCTAGTTAGTCCGAAATGTCCGTTTTTTCGTTCACTTCTAACATCTAAGACAGTTCATAAATATATATATATATTTATTTTTTTTTTTGGGGGGGGGGGGGGGTTAAAATAAAGAAAATACTCTGCAAGCCTCTCATATTTAGCAATTATTCAAAACAGCAAGTTTTATCGCGTTTGTTTGTTTGGGGTTTTTTTTTGGGGGGGGGGTTTGTTTTGGTATTTTGTTTTGTTGATATCTGTTCTGTACGAATTTAATGATTATATAGATATTCTTTCCAGATATGCAACTAACTGATCTTGCTTGTTTTTATATTATTATACTTTTAGAGCTAATCATGTTCACATCGAAAAAAAACACACCGAGGAAATTAGTTTGAAATTAATTAAAAACTAAACCAAAATACTTGTAATAAACGACACCTGTTGCAGTACAAGTTTATGACTTCCGCGACGAAAGCGAAAACTAAAATATGTAACATGCGTGGATATATACAAGCATTGTGATTTATTTCCGTTTTTACATTAAAAAAAAAAGTTTCTTGCAAGATAATTTTGCAATTAAGACACTAAAAGGTAAAAAGCGTATAAACGGGATTAAATTACACATAAACAGGACATAAATCACTTACCCTTTTACAATTCAACACACCAAACTCTCGTTCAAACAGGTATAAACCGATATTCAAACCGGTATATTTATATTCATTGTTCTAAACTGTTTTGACAAACGATTCTGAAAGGGATGGGATAAATCTACATGTAGTTCGTCAAAAAGGGAGAGTGAAGACGGGCTATTTTTTTTTTATAATTTCTTTTTAATATTAATAATAAAAATGAAATTACATACAAATATAAATATTCCGATAAAAAAAGGCAGCCTCCAAGCCCATTCCGAGAAGGGGAGGGGGTGTTCGCGCGTGGTCTTGAGTTTGGGCTAGCAAGATATACAAAGTTTTTTTCGATGTAAGACGTGGGAACAATATGCCTTCTCTAACCACATCTTGATAATTCTGTCTCCTTATAATTCATTCTTACACTTACTTCCTGTTACTTAAAGTTGCAACGATTCAAAGTTCAAGATCATCAAAATGCAGTTTTTCAACTTCCTGTATTAAACCCACTAACAAAAAGATGTGTCACATCATTATAACATTTTTTTTTTCATTTTTATATCTGGAAAAATTACTGTTTTTTTTAATTATATATATTTATTCATAAACTATTTTTTTTTTATAATTGTCAAGCTTTTTCCATCAAAAGAAAAGAACAGAACTTATTGACATGCTACAATTTCTATGTTTATAGATAATCAAAGATTAACACGAATTACAAATTCTATTTTAAAATAACCGTCAACCAATTGAGATCTTAGACCTATTTGTGTGTATGAGAGAGAGAGAGAGAGAGAGATTCGTCATTTGTTTGTTTCGCCCATCCACTTCTCAGGATATTAACATAAAACACACTTAATTGTTGTTGTTGTCATTGAAGACGCTACACAATTTTCACGTGGTTATTTTACGGTCGGTGGGCGGCCGTCACGGGACCATTATAAACTTCTCCCCCCGCGACTGAGTCATAGGCATTCCATCTACAGGAAAGAATGAAGTAAAAGCATTGTCTTAGCCCCAGATGACGTCTTACGAGTGACCGTCGCATTTCAAGTAGTATATTATTACTGCGTGCGCGTATATCAATTTTCTAATGGAAAGATGGATTTAATTGAAGTCATCTGACACAATTTACTCGAGCAAAAGCTATAACGTCTATCTATTTTTTTTGGTGAATATGATACGACATAATGGTGGTCTATTATCACTCCAGGGGATTGTTGTCCCTCAATATTCCACGCGAATCGAAGAAAAAAAAATAATTAATGTACACGAAATAAAATTGTGTAAGCATTGCGTGATTTTTATTAACTTAGCAATTATTTCCAGGTACTGTGGTTGAAATAAGAGGTCCGCTGCCCTGGGCATCTCATCAGAATTCATTATCCTTAACACAACTCGACACGCATTAAATGAATTAAAAACTAAAATTCATTTATATATTCAGTACATTGATATCATTGTAGCACCTATTAATTGAAATATCAACTTCTCTATTGTGAACGGGAACAATTGTCAATCAATAAAATAGGAAATCTGAGTTTTTCTGCAATTCCTTTGAAAACTGAATCAATGTCGTAAAAGAAATGATCAATAGACTTTGATTTAAGGATGCATTAATGATTGTATTGAGTAATATTATAATGAATGAATAATTCAGCTTGAATGGATTGCAATACTATAGCACCACCATTCATTCATAAAAATACATCTACGCATTCAAAGGGAGGTAACTCCAACATTTTCCTCCAGTCTATCTTCTTCAACATAATCAGTCTATGCTCTTGTTGTAAAACGTTGAAGAAATCTAGGATTGAATAATATTTACAGATGATACAGAATCCAAACAATTTCTATGACTCAATAGGTTATATTCAAAATCTTTATCTTCTTTGGAATGGCATACAATGTTGACTACACTTTTAGTAGATAATGATATTAATTATTATATTTCTCGGGGGGGGGGGAACATACAAAGACCTAGCTTAATTCCCCCCTTTAAAAGTTGAGAGAGAGAGAGAGAGAGAGAGAGAGAGAGAGAGAGAGAGAGAGAGAGACTTTACTTTAAGTTTGATCGATAAAAACTGAAATAATGTTTACAGGGAATTTTCCATCGGATCATTTGGCTCAGTTTACTCTGATTATCATTGAGTAAATTTAATTCGGGTCCAATTCTATATTATCTCTCAAATTGAGGTCAAATTATTTTCTGCTATGAAATTTAAAAAAAATACCAACAACCCAATCCATTATAAATCCAGCATATCACTGGCTGTGAATGACTCTTCTAACGAAAGTAACTAAACCTGATTATTGAACACCCTCCGTAAATATCTAATTGTCCTTTACAAACATTTAGATGAATGAGAAACAATTTTTTATGCACAAGTTTTGATTCTCGATGATCTAATTTTTTGTAAAGGACAAATTGTAATACTGTAAAACCTATAACCGGTACTGTAAAACGCAACCTTTTATATTTCGCGATGATTTAATTTGGCGAACATCGCATAATTTGTTTGCGCACGATATAAGTTGGTTTATAGACTTAATTAAAAGAAACAATATTCATGATTTCATTAAAAAAAAAAAACTTTAAACAATTAATGAGTATTTATAGCAGACGGTGTTATTCAGATAAAGGTAAAGGTCACTGCAGTGTTTGGTTATTATACCTGGCGGCAATGTGTAACACACACTAAGTCTTATCACCATATGGTCAATGGAATTGCAACGTGGCGACCGTACAGAATTTTTTGTACTTATTTTTTTTAAAATACATATAATATTAATTATACAAATACGTTAAATATGTGCACATGAGATTTACATAATTTAATAGTATTTTAAACACAAAAGATTTTATTGGTGATATAAAGCTTATCACTGCTTTATAAGGATATTCTGTCGCTAAGGTTATCGACTGGGAGTTGTGGCGTGCTCCTGTAATCCAGCTACTTGGAGGTCAGGGTTGGTGGACGGTTTGAGGGCGGGGGTCCTGCTCTCCGGCGACCTATGTCGATCGGGCGTCCGCACTAAGCAGGGCATCAATATGGTCAGCTCGGGGGAGCCCAGGCTCACCAGGTTGTCTAAGGAGGGACGTACAGGCCCAGGGTGGTGACACAGCAGGCAGAAGTCCCCGTGTTCTGCAGTAGTGGGATCGCGCCCGTGAATAGGCACCGGTTGGCAGCCCGTCCAATACAATTGAACCCAATTCTTTTTTCTTTCACATTTTGTTTTGTAATTTAATTTATTTTTGGCGTGACCCCCCCCTCTTCTTTTTTAGAAAAAATAAGTTTAGCGTGGTATATTTTTCTCTTTTACACGTTAACAAAACTTTGATAAAATACAGTAACCTGCTGAATTAGAAAAATGAAATCAGCTGCGTTCGCGCATGTGTTTCAAAGCCTTTAAAAAGAGTTGTAGGGCGTAAAGTAAATGAAAATTGGATGTAAACCCGTAATTTATAAATGCATTTACCTTCCAGTGATTAAATATTGAATATTTATCGTAAAAATTATTGCATATTTACAGTAAACCTCGATGTGTCCTTCACAAACATTAAGCTTATTTAAAATAAAAAAAATGCCATGCACAAGTTTTGTCATGTAATAATTTTCTTGTAAAGGACTCAAGGATAAATACTTTTAAACTTGGCAGTGAAGTAAATAAGGTAAAACCAGTAAACTCTCTGTTCAGTTGGTTAAAAATCACTATTGCTTCTCTTCAAAACTAAAAAAACAAAAATTATCTTACCTTCTCAACATTGGGTTCCTGTATAAATACCAACATTTATATTTCGCGACGATTTAATTTGGCAACCATCGCTTTATTGTCTTGCACACTATAAAAGTTGGTTTGTGGACTTATTTAAAAGAAACAATATTTATGATTTCATGAAAAGAAAAGGAAAACTCAGCGTGTATGCTTTTTAAAACAAATTCGAGGGTCGTCCAATTTCAATGCACATATACATACATACATATATTGTACATATGTAAATATATTGTTTAAAAAAATGCATATAGATATATACAAGTTGTAAAATATCTATTTGCGAAACGAATTAAAAAAATGATATGCATAAATTTGATATACATTGTATTAGTAAAAGAATTTATCAAAATAGAAGTGAATAGGAACGTTCATGATCAGTATTTGTAACAGACGATGTTATCCAGATCCAGGTAAAGATCACTGCAGTGTTTGGTTATTATACCTAGCGGCAATATGTCTTACACACCATATGGAATTGCAACGTGGCGATCGTACAGAAAATATTTTTTTTAGATTTTATATAGCCTATATGCATACAAAAACGTTAAATATGTATGAACATGACATATTTACTAAACTTCATTTTATTTTTTAAAAGCAAGAAAATGAAGTATTGATATATATTTATGTATATTGTTTATCACTGCTTTATAAGGAGATTCTGTCGCTTTGGTTATCGACTGGGAGTTGTGGCGTGCTCCTGTAATCCAGCTACTTGGAGGTCAGGGTTGGTGGACGGTTTGAGGGCGGGGGTCCTGCTCTCCGGCGACCTATGTCGATCGGGCGTCCACACTAAGCAGGGCATCAATATGGTCAGCTCGGGGGAGCCCAGGCTCACCAGGTTGTCTAAGGAGGGACGTACAGGCCCAGGGCACAGGGGCATCGTATCCGCTCTACACTCTATGACATATATATAATAATACACTTATATATATGTCATAGAGTGTAGAGCGGATACGATGCCCCTGTGCCCAGGGTGGTGACACAGCAGGCAGAAGTCCCCGTGTTCTGCAGTAGTGGGATCGCGCCCGTGAATAGGCACCGGTTGGCAGCCCGTCCAATACAATTGAACCCAATTCTTTTTTCTTTGGTCATTCCTTTTTTTATTTATATACATTATTATTCATTTTTTTACAACAATTTGGTTTTTTTTTTAAAATGAAAATCCTTAAAAAAAAATTTTAACGTGTTTTTAGAAAATAAATTAAAGCAGTGATATATATTTTTCTCTATTAAATGCATTCGCGGATCTAGAGGCCGATCTGGTTAAAATTAACACAGATTAGATTTACATTGTAAAATTAAACTTCGGACCCCTTCCCCTCCTAAAACACAATCATCCCTCGGATACCCCTGGAAATTTTTCCAGATCCGCGCATGACATGCAAGAGGTTAAACTATATATTAAAATAAACTGCTCAATGAGAAAATTGTAACAAATGCCGCTCGTATATTTTAAAGCCTTTCAAACGAGTAGTGGGGCAAAATGTAAACGAAAATTGGATGTAAACCTTGGGAAAAAATTTGATGTATACCTTTACCTTTACCGTATTTAAATGCATTTACCTTCCAGGGATCGTTTCACTTTCAGCCAAATTGGTAATTATTGGGGATACACATTCCAAAGAATAAATACATGCAAAATGTAGCAAACAATTTTTTATTCATCTTTCTGTAAATTTACTGGGGTCGGTATTACATATCTTTCTGATGCGATTGGAAAAAAAAAGAGACGGGGGATTAAATTAAAAACTATATTTCTTCAACAAGAAAATATCTACTTAAGTTATCAAGAAAAGAGAACCCAAACATTTGCAAATTTATTTAATAATAATTTCAATTACAAAGCATTGATTGCATTCGTAATGAATACGTACAAATGCAATGTAAGTACCAAACATGCAGTAACATTATAATGATATACTGAGTATGTACGAGAATTTTTTCTCTCCAAAAAGTGATAATAGATTATGTAACAGAAAGAAAAATACGTAAATCGCACTCTAATAACACAACTCTATGTATATATATATTCAATATGCTAGTAATACTTAACTTCAGACATATCATAACAATTCCACACACTTTACAAAAAGGTAAGCATTCTGCCCTCACGGCTCACATATAAAATTGATGTCACATAAATCAAAACAAGTAACCTGAGGAATTAAGGCTTAAATCAGCTGATCAGAACAAAAAAATAGATTGGTATATGTATGCTTTGTACATTATAATTCTAATTTAAATTTGTGAACATTCAGTAATTATATCTCAATTTAATAAAGAAAAAAATAACACATTTTCTTTTAAATCCAATCTTGTGAGATTAACAAATCTTAATAATAAAAAAAAGCATTATGCGTAGAATGATATATCAAACTCCCCCAACCAATATATTGGTATACAGCAGGTGCGTGTGTACAAGCATAGCAAAATCACTGGTATAACTTTGCTGAAAAATAATAAAATTCAGATCTCAATGCATTACAAACTAAATGTCCAGCATTAAATCAAATGTCAAATATGGCAATTATCAGACTAGTATAGACCCCATTGCCCTTGTTGAAGGCTTTTAAAAAACAAAAAAACAAAAATGCCTGTAAAATTTGATATGATCATTACAGATTTTGGTATTTGTATACATGATTTCAAATGTATTTTGATTCAAATTTCTTTAGGCTGGTACATGTGCATCAACCACTGGTGCACTTATCTTCTACCTGAAAATAGAAGGTACATATGTTAATATTCCATGCAATTAAAAAATGATGGCTGTAAAATAACAGTAAACAATAAGAACTGTTACATGGATAAGTCCATGTTTATAATCTGACACAAATCCTTATCCTAACTTAGAACAGGATAAAACATAAGTTTGTTTGTAAAGATAAATTCTTACGCAAATCCAAGGTTATAGAATGAAAGTAAATAACATGTAGGTGATCTGACAATTATTTTTAAGCTTGATTGACTCTGAAGAAGATGGAGCATGACTTTGTATACACTGTGTGTCAACAAGTGAAGTGTGTACCTGGTTTTACTTCTCTGTCACTTCTCTGTTACTTCTCTGTCACAATGTCTGGCTGATAGTCTGGTTGTACAGCTTTGGCCAGAGATTCTGCATACATATCTAGTCTCTGAGTCATCTATAAAGAAGGAAAATTTATGATTTTAATTTACTTGATATTTTCCAATATCTTTCATGAATTAACTTGTTATTAGTTTGTCATGTTGACTTTCTCTAATATATCTCCTAAGATTTTGACATTAAAATGAACATTTTGAGATGTGTTGAGAATTACTGTCGGGACTTGACTCCAAAACTTTAAACATGTGGGTCTTGTTTCTGTGCACAACATCTTTCAAAGTTCAGTGTACAAGTATGATATTATATCATCGTAAAAAACATTACAAAATGTAAACAAAATGAAATGCATATCATATCAAATACTGTAAGAAATTTTTTCTCTGGAAAAAAAAAACACCTTGGAATCCGAACAACACCTTGTGCAGAGGTGATAGATATGCTGTACAAAATATTTCCTGCCCTTGACCCACTTACCCTGAATCCCCATCTGTCCTTGACCTGCCGACACAGATTTAGGTCCATCTCTGCCACCATCAGTCCATCTCTAGTCCTGGACAGCCCCTGTAGTACAAAGTTAAGCACTGCATGAAGATGAAAACTTTCTCTAGGATTTTTGACTCAACATCTTTAACCTGACTATCACTACCGTTAAGTCACAATTAAAGACTATATTAATTAAGTGCAACTCATTACATGTATATATTGGAATACATATACCCGGTACATGTACATGACTGCTTCAGAAATTGAATTTTGAACAGGCTCTTCATACATGCAGTGAAATTTATCAGTGTCTTTTTATTTCATTTCTGACAGAGTCAGTTCGATGATAATCCAAGACATATATCCAGGTTTATGTACCAAGGCACAACATCTCAGATTCCATATGCAAAATCATCATATCAAGGAATTCACAGATACCTTGCCTACAAGATATTCAAATAGAAGGTAAATGAATACATGTACCTTCCAACCAACCAACCACCCTGTAAACTCATACTTGTCTACTGTAGTGTCTAGTCACTAAATACTTACAGGAGTCCTGCTGCCATCAGGTGCTGCCACATAGCTCGACCCTACAACACAGGGCAAGGCTCGTATGAACACCAAAAAACATTCATAAGCATAGCATCTCGTACAATTTGACATCCCTAACATATGGTGCAAACAAGTGGAAATAGACAATAACTTTACATTAACTTTAATTTTAAAGTCAGATGTCTCATAAAGTTAAGATCTATTCTCTTATCCTAGCAAGTATGTCCGACGGCATATCATTACAAAAATATTTATCAAACAGTACCATATTACCCGTAAATGAATTATTCGCCATGGTTAGATTTGAAGAGGCAAGGAATCCTGGAATAGTAAACTTACCATAGAAATGACCAAAATCCTTGTGAGCTGAAATTACAGAAAGACAAGAATTATGCACTGTTCATATAGTGAAATGAAACTATAAGTTTGTTTTTCACAATTATCATGTACAATTTCTGTGAATTTCTTTAACCATTACACGTCATATAAGAACTTCTAATGCAATATGACATAAAGTGCAGATCTATAATTTTTTTTGCATCTGAATGTCTTGTGAATGCTTTTGAAGTTTAAAAGTTTAAATGGCAATAATTAACTGCAAATTAATTTGATTTACGGTGTATGAATGAAATTCAAAACACATAGGCACACACAAGTGGGCAAATAATGAATGGCAAATAAATAATACAGAAAATAAAGATCTTCTTTGTCATAGGTTTTGAATGGTGTTTAATTTTGTTATTAATGTTAAAATATGTACATCTATATCAGTAACTGTGTGATAATTAAACAGTTATTCAGTGTAACATACTGACCTGGTTTACCATCAGCAGATGTGAACTCGTTGGGAAAAATCTCCTACAATGTATTGTGAATGTTTAAAAAAGATATTGTATTTAAACTGTAGCATCAAAATTCTATTCAAGCTTGGAGATAGCAGTGATAGAGCATGTTAATGATATCATATCTGAACCACCAATTTTTGTAGCTTAATCAAACAAGATTTAGACAATACAATTTTCTGCCTATTAAAATGATAATATGAAGGGCAATGTTTTGTTGACATCAAAGTAATAAAATTACAATTACTGTATACAGCTCAGGGTAATTTTTAATTTTAATTTGCCACTGAAAATGAGGACGAAAGGGGCGAAAATAAAACAGGGGTGAATGTATTCCCTGTATACAGTAACTATAAAACAACTCAGCATCACACAAATAATGCTGGTTCTCATTTACAGTAGCAATCTACCATCTTACCGTTCCAACTCTGTTGATAGCACAAGTGAAGTAGCTGTTTGCAATGGCTGCATTTCGGGCTTCAATAGGCCACATCGGTTCACTAAAAGAAGAGGAGAGAAGGAAGAAAACATAAATAAATTATCAAAATGGGTGAAAATTTGCTATGATTGCAGGAACCCCATTCCTTAATTTTGTTATTTCTTCTTTCTATGCAGTCTTTCCATAATTTTCTCACTTTTTAAAAAATGGAAAATGCTCTTTTGCAGAAATCAGTCAATCTGCCATGTACCAGATTGTTAATTGTGAATAGGCAAAAAAAAAAGAAAAGAAAAATTAAGTGCAAATGAAACTTATTTGATTCCATATACATATGCCTCTTTTTTGTTCTTTAAATGATATTAAACATTAGAGAGAAAAACCAGGTGAGAGTATGTATGATCACCTGAGGGCCCCAACTGTTGCTGAGGGGTTAAAGACGATCTCTGCCCCATTGACTCCATACATCATCCAGTTCTGAGGGTGATGGCGTCCATAGCAGATGTTAATGCCAATTTTTCCTACAATGAATTATTAATAAAAGATTAAATGCCAAATGTATTTGCTAGTCATCAAGCCTATGAACATTGCAACAATTAATACAGTAACCAATCTAACTTGGCTTGATGAAGAAGATTTCAATACTCACCAAACTGAGTCTGAAAGACTTTGTGGCCAGTATTTCCCTCCATGTAATAAGTAGACTAAAAAATATTGTCAAAAAATTTAAAGACAATGCAAGTCATATTTAATAAACTTATAGAAATAAATTCTGAAAAATTTTCTTTTTTAAAATTTGGAGGTACAAAATAAACACACCTCTTGCACAAAAATCCCAAATACCAACTCACCTCATTGAAGTCCCCTACACGAGGAATGTGATTCTTCCTGGATTTGCCCAGGTACTTCCCAGTGTTAGAGATCACAACTACAAGTACAGGTAAGTAGAGTTAATTACATGTACCATATTCTATTTGGCAACACACATCTTAAACATTTAATTCTACACGTTTGTAAAATCAAGTGCAATTTAAGTAAGAAATTAAGTGCAATTCCATGAAGAACATCTATTTTTCCTATTCTTTATCAGGAGTAATTATAAATTAAGTGAAAATTTCCATAAGTTAAAATTTTTATTTGTAACCATGGTCTACTTCTTTTCTGAACATGTACAGTGGTGTTAAAGAGATTAAACTTGTGTAGACTATATGCCATTGAGAAGTATTATTTGGTTTTAAGTGTATAGTACAGGTACTTGATTTAACTCACTTTCCAAGATTACTGTTGTACTAATGAACTTTTCACACAATTCATCGATCTTGAAGTTAGAGTGAATTTAAAGAAGGATTACCGGTATAAGTGACTTTTGATCAAAATGTGATGGAATTTTAATCTCTGTGACAAGGGAAAAATCATCACTAAGAATGAATTGAGATACCTGTTGTGTTTGCTAGGATTTCTCCATGCTCATCATCGCGCTCCAGAATAGAGGAAACAATCACCATATTGTGTTTTTTGGCCAACTGGAAATGTACAATGTAAAACAAAGCATATATTATAGAGCAAAATTAAAATGATTGTAACTCCAAGCAGTAAACACCTGAGACAGCACTGAAACCTCCTTAAGGCAGTTAAAGCTGCTTGTTCCGAATTTGTTGTTATCAAAATATCAATTTTTTTTCCATACAAACCATTTATCTTAGAAAGTTATGAACTTTCTCCTAATTACACCAGCAGAATCAGTCTCCTTTCAAAGTAAGAAATATTCAAAGTAAATAAAAATAATTTCTTTTTGAGCAAACGAAAAAACAAACCAAAATGCATCACGGGAATGTTTGGAAAAAGAAACCGTTTGGTTTCGTCCCCCGAATGATTGGGGTTATTCCACTCGCATGCTATGCATCCATTGTAAAGAAAGCAAACTTCAGAAATATTAGCAATCAAAACGTACACGTTTATTTGTAATTTGTCTGATCATTTCAACCTTTATTCAAAGCGATGACAAAGTCGTAATACCACCATACCTGTCTCGTCGTCAGGGGTGAAATTTAACATGAGGTGAAATAACGCAGTACCCTTTTATGTCGTTTGTTTTGTTAGCAAATTTTGTACGTATTTTTCTTAATTGAAATTTGGCTTAATTGACTGGGAAAACTACTGCAATGTGTATTATTATACATATACT
The DNA here is from genome assembly GCF_025612915.1 of Magallana angulata. Classification (NCBI taxonomy): domain Eukaryota; kingdom Metazoa; phylum Mollusca; class Bivalvia; order Ostreida; family Ostreidae; genus Magallana; species Magallana angulata. The sequence continues at coordinate 39,676,933 of NC_069116.1, forward strand.
TAGCAAAACCGTCGTTTAAAAGCGTGCATAAAATCTGATATAAAATAGGACCAAGCAGCTTTAAAGGTGGGCATAGGTGGGGGTAGCGTACCTCCTGCATCAGCTTTGTTGTGGCCCCTGTCTCTGCCGGCTCAGCAAACTCACACCACGGGTGTTTCTCTCTCGTGCAGAATGCAAATGGCATGGCTGTAATGAAACATGAAAAGTTTCATTTTGGATTCCAAATGGTCTTGACTTCATAAACTGTAAAATTTTGTCCATGGGAAATTGTGACATGTTCATATTATTTACTGGTAATACATATAGTAGTTCATACCACAAGTCATTAATGTGTCAAAGTCAATCTTTAGGATTTTGATTCAAAGAAACTTTGCTTTATTACCGATATACAACAGAACACTATAATATTATTCCCAGACCATCACAAAGAGTATTAAAAGAACACTGTAGTGCTCTCAAAATGTCTGTGACTAAATTCTCCTTACTCCAGGCTTCCTGAGTACAAAGTACATTGACACCACACTGTGCTGCTACTTCAATGATCTCACTGATTCTTTGATGGAGGGACTCAATCTAAAATGAAAAAAAATAAATAAAAAACACAAATATCAATGAACCAATGTCTCAAAAAAATATTAGCTAGGTCTAGAATTCTCATTCAAAACTGTCTTTCATAAAAAAAAAATTGGAATACTGAAATGTATAATATTGCAACAAATACTTCACCTTTTCAAACTCTAGTCAAATTATCAAATCTTTTCCTCTTTCTTAAAGAGGCATGGTCACAATTTTGGTCAAATTCAATTTTCTGTGTTTGATATTTACAATGCTTATGGAATGCATTTCTAATGATTAAACGAAATTTGAGAGTCAGTCGTAGAGTTATAAGCAAGATACAGGACTCATAATTCTGTGTCATGTATACAAGGCTCATGTCCTGTTTTTGTTTACATTGGTTCAATATAACAGAAAAAATCTTTTTCCAGCTGATTTGTCTTTCTTCTTATTCATTTTAAGCATAAATAAACAACTTGCTTATAACTCAATGAATGACACTCAAAGTTTTGTTACCTATTAAAATTGCCTTATCAAAGCATTGTAAACATTAAAATCGGAAAAATAATTTTTGACCAAAATCTTGACCATGCCGCTTTAAGTATTGCATTACTTAACATGTGCTAATTACTGTACACAGAGAAATATCCTTTTATTTTCACCCCTTTCATCCTCGTTGTCAGAGGGCAAATTTAAGACTGAACAAATTCAAATATCTCAAATTATAATTCAAAACAAAACTGTGTCTGAGCAATTACAAGATGGGGCTAAACAGTTAGCAAGTGTATACTTTAGAACGGTGAAAATTACATGTGGCAAAAAATAACCCTATATACAGCGCAATAATTCTTATTCTTGATATAAAGTGTTATAACTATATGTACTTGTTGTGGGACGGGAGCTGTGGTTGGCAGAATGATCTGGTTCTGAATCAGCCCGACTCGTACGACGCGGGCAGGACGCAGACTCTCCTTCTCAGCTGTGAATGCATATCCCTTCAGCTCAAAGTTTTTCTTGTCAGCTAGATTTTTTACTTCTGAGGAAAAGTCTAATGCCCTGAAAAAGTAACACCCCCAGTGGTTGATTTAAAATGTCAACACGAGGAATAAAATGAATTTTAAAATATACAAGTCACTTGCAATATCTTAACAGATTTTTAAATTGTTCAAAGTGTAAAAGTTAGTGAATAAATTATTTCACTGACAAAAGAGCGCATGCTATGAGAATGCTATTAAGAAACGCCCACTCTAGAGCGTGTTATTGTTTATCAACATTTTGACGCCATCTTTGTCACGTGATTTAAAAGCCGCATGTTGACGTTCAAATACTGTGTTACATGTATGATAAGAAATCATTTATTTTGGTTCAACACTAAGAGATATCGAGTGAGGTTAAATGATAAGTAGGCTTTTCAATGCAAGTTTTCATTACATGCATTTTTTTTATCGACTTTCATGCATGAGATTGAAAATATTGTTTAGAATGTCTTACTTTAACTCTTTTCCATAAAGAATTCTTCTCACTTCAGCAAGTTCCTTTGGAGGAAGATGCTTTTCTAATGACTTCTCAACGCTTTCAAACTCCCCAGCCATTTTACCTCCGTAGATTGCAGTTGCAGATTGACCTTGCCCTTGTAGACAATATCAAGAGAAGGTAACTCTAAATCTTGACACAGAAAGTGGACAGTCCAGTCAGTCAACATGCAATGACACAAAATCATTTTATTTGCATGATCGCTTGCCTTGTGGTAGGAGGCTGTCATATGTTATTAAGAATGTTTTTTATTACTCATATTTACTACCTATATTCAAGTACATTTGAATTTTCATAATATCCTTTGACAGGTGTTGTATGTAAATCAATGAATCCAGCAGGTAGAAAGGTGTCTGAAGTTGCTGAGCAGCTCCTAACAGAAGTCAATTCAGTCTACAGCAAAACAGGAAAGTGTACGTTGAGTCTAGATTAACATGGAGCCGTAATTTAAATATACAGCAAAACTCGGTTATAACGAAGTCACTGGGACCTAAGAAATTACTTCGTTATATCCGTAATTCGTTATAACCGTATGAGAAATTCATTAAATTTACATAGTTGGGGATCCAAGATGACTTCGCTATATCCGTGAATTCGCAATATCCGTGTTCGTACTAAATGAGTTTTACTGTATATATACTACCCCATACTTTATTTTACACAATTATAGAGTCTTATATAAGATATGGAATGAAAAGCAAAACGTTAAATTAGATATCATGGTAACTGTTGGTGAACATAAAGTTAGAGACATATAACAAAAGTATAAACTCTCTTTAAGGTTGTATTGGACACTTCCATGCATGTTGTGACATTTTGTTTATCAAAATAAACATTAAAATGAAGAGTAATTATATAAGTAGTTTCTTTTCCGATATTGTCACCTAACAGCTTAGCGCAGTGGATTAGAGGGTTGACTACGAATCTGCAAGTCATGAGTTCAAATCCTGCGGGGGGGTTTACAATTTTTATACCTCTCCAAATGTTTTTAAAAGCTATTTTTTGGTTGATTCTAAACTGGTGAAAGTATTTCAATTATAATGTACCCGGTACTTTAATCCACATTAATATCAACAGATGTCCCATACCACCATAACCCAATTTTTTATATTACACAATAAATTTATATTGTTTTAAAATTGTATTTTTATAATTATTAAATTCTAAAATTTGATTTTTTTTTCCTGCAGTGAGTGATGAACTGTTGTCTGTGTGAGTATTTTAAGATAAAACCGTTTTAACAAGAGCTTGGACTTTGGACAGTTGGTGACAAACTCAGATTTAATGAAGGTGGTGTCTACTCCTGGTTAACTGTTCCGTCATTAGCTAATATATATCAATACATTGAATGCAATGACACTTGTCTGACTTTGTCAAGGGATGTATATTTCATTGAAACACCTTCAGTTTCACACAACAGAGTAAATTTTGGCAATTAACTTTCCGGTTTTGATAGTCTATGAATAATTATTAGCTTCTCATAGAGGATTAGAAGAAAGGAGGTCAATTTTTTGGCAGCTTGTTTTGATGAGCAAACTAATTAGTAACATCCCATCGAAAGTCCAAGCTATTGTGAAAACAGTTCTACGATGATTTCAAAGTTCATTGTATATGATTCAAAATCACATGATAAAAAAAGTATTTCTCAATCAGAAAAGAAGAAGCTCTGAGTTTCCTCTTTATGCATGCTTTTATTCTGTCGACAGGTTGAATTTTGTTTTCCAAGCACCTTTACTTCCAGCCCTAGATATTATAGACAACAGAAATGTGACAACCATCTCTTGTCCAAGTGGACGGAAAGTTTATCAGGTACCAGATACATGTACAAAACTATTAATGGACCAATACAACCTCATTGAATTTATTTAGCATGGTAGCATTCTGTCATTCTAATTTATGAATCAGATTTCATGCATAGTATAAGAATTACCTAGTACGTTTTCTGCCATTCATTTTGTGTAGCATTGACAATAATGATGAGACTTTCTTACTTTCTTTTTAATTCATACAAGTACCTATAAAATGTGTTATTTCCTACCTATATGATACTGTAAACCAACATTATTTGTGCGCGAGAAATACGTGCGCGAGGACCACGAGAGCCTCATTGTTGCGAATATTTCCCGCTGCTGACCAGTATTTGCCATATAGTTGTAATAAAGAAATGGATGTGGATAAGGCTTGGTCGCAAAAATTTGTCGCTGCAAATCAGTTCATATTAGTTAAATTGCTAAATATAGTCGTCACGAATAATAGTTTGTTAACAGTATGTGTTATATTTGCAGGTGATCGGGACATCGGGGACCCCATACATATGTCTACCATCAGGCTCCTACTGCTCCTGTCCAGCTTACAGATACTCAGGTGACTGTAAAAGATTTATACCCTATAGCTTCTCTCTTTATAATAGTTCATCTCTACAAAAAAAAAACCTTACAAAATCATTGCCCAAAATACATGTACTTGTGTGTTGCTTACTAAAAGATGCATTGCTTATTGAATAAATCAGGCCGGACAAATGTAATGATGTATTTCTTCATCCTTTACTCTGATTTGGGGCCCTCACAGAGTTCTTAAATGGTTACTAGTATACGTGTATGTGTGATACAAAGAGAATTTACTCCTAGCATTTCGACTGCATTTGACAAAGCTGTACATAATCTTCAGCTAGGGCCAATAAATTTTACTTTTAACGTGTAACAGGAAGCCCCAACAAGCTCCCTCTACCATCTTAATTACTCTAGCAGTTCTCTGCCATTTGGCAAGTACCAAAGTACAAGTAACCTCTCCAAATTCAGAGCTACATTGCAGGTGGTTTCTTTTGTCTGGGCTCTCTTAAAGCAATATGAGCTTTATTTTTTAAAATTTTATTTTGCTGTAAAAACCTGCTAGTATGCTAAGTCGGCATGTAACTTTAACTTTTATGGTAAATAAGGTTGGAAAAAATCATCAATTTTTGTCAGAGGAAAAATATCTCTTCTAAGGAACATATAGCAAATTAATTTTTGTACAGGACGACAATTATCCAATTTCGCTCCAATTAATGCTCCTTTATGGCCCTTTTCCCAAAAATTATGTGAAAAGAAATTTGAAAACCATGATATTTTTGTCATTTCAGTAGAAAAAAACATTCTTGTTGAAAAAAAATTCATCATGAAAATTGCAGCTCAAATTGCTTCAAGTTTCTTAGTCCTTGTTGGGTCCATTTACTTCAGCAGACACCAGCCTGAAATGTTTGGCATAATCTTAACAGATGGCATGGTGTAAATTACCAGTATCAAGATATGCTCAAAATTGATATCATGTATTTGTCTGCAAAATAAATCATTCTTGAGTATCGATCTGATTCATAAAAATATTCTGTCAGTTATTGAAAAGTGACACATGTACTCTTATTTCTATTTTAGTTTTGTTGAAAGACGACCACTTGATGGTGAGTACCAGAGGTCAGCCTGAGATTCTGTATATTTATTGTCAAGCCATAAAACTGAATTGCAATGCAAGCAGTTAAATTACTCTACTTTCATTATTTTTTTCTTTCCACAGTGTAAACATGTGCTTGCCATAAAACTCGCAGAAGCCATGGATTTGTCCAAGTCTCAACAAGTGACAGATCTCGAGATGACCAATCTCATTAAGAACCTGGAATAACCTGATTATTACCAGCTGTCATTAATACGTCAAATTGGTTTCACTTGTTATAAAACTGTTCAATTTTTTTTTACTTTCAAGTATCTATTTGCCACTAAAAAATTAGATCATTGTTGAATCACGTGTTGTTTCATCCCTTAAAGAAGGCATTACTCAGGATATGACGGCAGTCTAGTATGTTTCATGTACCTGGTAGTCGTTTTGTCATCGAATCTTTTTACTGATAAACTACCGGTATCCATAAAAAAAAAAAACACTTGAGTCATCTTTCAAATAAAGTAACCCAAGGAAAGGATAAATTTCCTTTTTAGAACAATTTTGTCATTGAATGAAACAATGAAGTAGTATATTTATATGATTGTATATATAAGATTAGGTGTGTTGTAATGAAAGAGGAAGGGGAATCCAATGAATCAACAATTAAGTTCTGATACATCTAAGAATCCATGCACGTATGAACTCAAATTTGCCAGTGACTTTTCTATTCTTTTTATGCAGATCAGACATTAATAAGCAAGAACATTATTTTAAAAACAAGTTTATTTATTAGCAAATTATGCAAAAACAAATTACATCATGTTCCACTGACTAGACTCCATATAAACATAAGTTGCTTCATCAACACCTTAACAAATGTGTCTCTCTCTCTCTCTTTCTCACTCAATCTTTACAATGAAGCTTGCGCAACACAAGTACAACAGGCTTCTTAAAACCCCACATTGTATTATCCATTATAATCGTGAATTATAACAAATACATGTATTTCACTGCATAACAGTCTAAAATGAAGACAATCATTTTGGAAAATCTACTTTTTCTTCTTCTTTTTTTATCATTATAATTTTCCTCTTTAATAACCCCCTTCCCCTAATAATAAGCCCCGAAAGATGAAGTTCTTATAAACACTTTAAATTGTCAGAAGTTGCATAAATTATTGTTAACCAATGATTTTGTAATATCTATGAATACATCCCTCCTAAAATTCTTATATATCCTTTATAAAACAGTTAACAAGTATAATAATGCATGAATAACAAATTGCTGTGACATTTTGTGTAAAACCTTGGGAGATCAAGAGATTTGCGTAAGAATGAATGCACATGTATATATATATATAATAACTATACAAAATTTGTGTACACATTTTTTTTGCCTTCACAAAATGCTGGTTACAATAGCAAAACAACCAAAAGTGTTTGGCCATTTCAATTATATTTTTCACTCTACGTACATTGTCTACTGTGGAATCATCATTGTTCGTGGGGGACAAATGTTTGTGGCTTTTGTGGGTAACCATTGCCCATGAACTGACATCCCCACGAACCTATACACAATCATTTACTTAATATTTATTAAAATTATCCCAATGGTACACTACCAACGAAATTACATCTCTACAAACTAGGAAAATTTTTGGCTACATTGGCCCCCAGGAATTAAAATGATTCCACAGTATTAGTGAAATAAAATGTCACTATAAATTTGAGAGAAAGAGTATAAATATTTTGTTAGTTTTCAAAAAAAAAGTGAGCAACACAAAATAGATATACCATTAATCAAAAGGAAATTTAAAAAAAACTTATACCCGAACCGCAGAAAATCAAGAAGCATGAAATTAACATGGGAGAAGTTATTATGAGTGGTCTTGGAGCAAACTAATACATGTGTTATACTACATGTACAGGCAGTTGTAGACACAATGTATTCATATAGGATACTGAAAACACAAATCATGTGTTCATCTACACTGTCTGTGTGTGTGTGTGTGTGGGGGGGGGGGGGGGGGGGGGAATACTGATTATCCTGGAATATTAAATAGAAAAACAAATGGATAAATGGATTAGGACCTATCTTGGGTGGTTTCAGATTTTTCCCTTAACATATCAATAGATTTCAAGTAATTTAAAGGACATCATACTATAGAAATGAGCTTAAAATTGATCTGGATTTCAATGCTGTGAATTTTTTTTTTTTTTTGTGTTTTAAATACTCAACATACATTACAAGTACTGTACCGGTGAACAAAGTCCTCATTTATTCAAAAATTAACATGAGGTGAACGGCATTCCCCTTTTAGTGTCTAGATTAGTGTTGGCATATGGCCTAATACTCATAAATAGGAAGAAAAAATAATACTGAATACATATGTACATTTTGTCGTAGACATTGTTAAACCTCTCTATATATACATGTATATACTGGGACTAAAAGATACATAACACTAAGTAATTGATTGCCACCTGAAACCATCAATCCAAAACTATTATTTACAATATGAAAACAACACACTTAATAACAGCCAACCTTAAATAGTTGTACACAGTATACAAAGAAATGAGCAAACTTCATAAAAATCCAGAGCTATTCACCATATGTGAATTAAAAAAATAAAAAGACAACTTGCAAGCCTTTCTCACCATTTTTAAATGGATAATATTAAATAGATGAATACATAAGCATTTAATATGAAGTTGCAATTTAAGAGATTTTAATTTCAAGAGATACAAACAGCCCTTTTCTGGCTTGTATACCTCTGCAAATTCAGACTTGCATATGATGACAAAAAGAATACCCTTTCTGCAACAAAATTTTCCAAGTACTTTATGAAATGTTTATTTTCTGACATTTGTAGTTTTGAATTTCCAAGTTATATTCATTGATTTTCCATTTCATTAAAGTATCATGTACAGGTACAACCTCTCTTTTAAAATGTAAAATCCATACAATCCATTTACAGATTACTTTCCCACTCTTATTTTGGACTATCAAGAATATAAATCCTTCACGCACCACATTGCATTTGCTTATACACATGTACAACACAAGGACTAACACCAAGAAAAACCATGTCAGTTCATAACCTCATGAAAACATTCACATTGGTAAGATTCTCCATAACATTACATTTTCTTGTACATGGCAAGGATATGCGATTTTCATCTCTTTGGAGTAATAATTTGATTGACATTACAAGAGACAATTTTTTTTCCTTTAAGCTTTTAAACATCAAGTCTTTGGGGGAACTACAGAGAGTAGCTGTAAGATGACATAGCATGACTTTCATAGGCTTCATTATTCCAATATTTTCCTTCCTATTAACATAAATATTGCAGATATGCACGATAACACTACAAAGAAGCTTTTTTTTTCAAATAAAATAAAATAAACCCTCTTGCACAAGCACACTTTTAACATAAAGGCTCTGCAATAGACGTATTCTTCACAAATTCAAGTACAAAATGTAGCACACATTGTAACTGTGGCACATGATTAACAATGGATGGAATAGAACGAGCACATTTACAAAAGAGTATCATTGCAATAGGCATCAGGGTAACAAACACTGTATACAAGGAAATTTTTGCCCCCGTTTTATTTTCACCCCTTTCGCCCTCGTTGTCAGTGGGCGAATTTAAGACTGGGTGAATTCCAACGTCTCAAATAATTTCTTTAAAGACAACTGTGTCTTGGTGAATTCAAGATGTGGTGAAACTGCTTGCAAGTGCAGAAGGGCAAAAATAACACGGGGCGAAAATAACCATGTTTACAGCAATTGGACTGTTGCAAAACCATCTCCAAATAAATCTATTGTAAACCACAAATCTAGAGAACTAATCACACTCCTAAAAGATATCTGTTCTCTTTAAAACCATATGCATGTACAAGTAAAAAATTAAATTCTAAATAATGGAAGACAATGTAAAATTCACAGGGCTGTTACACTTAGTTTGGAAGATATTTTTGTTTTTGTTTATTACTTCAAAGGAGTGTATAAACAAAGAATTTTTTTAATTTAAAAATCACTGGAAACCAGGATGAATACTTGATGTCTTGCCTTAATATTCAAGAAAAATGGAGAGAGAAAAAAGTCAATAGCTCACAAGAGGACAATAAATTCCTACTTTTAACACACATGTAAGAAAATGAATGTACTTAATTCAATTAAATCTCACAGATATTTCGAGACAGTTTGATGGAGAGAAAAAAAATAATACATGTTAACAATCACTGAAATCAAACAAGGGTTGGTCCCAAGACAACAAGAAATATTATTATGCAAAGTATACAATCTCAAGAGCAATCACTGTATTAAAAGACAGAGGAAAAACAGTTATGTGGAATGAGTTAAGAAAGAGAAGAAAAAATATTATAGCTGTCGTCCCATAAAAAAAGCCTTTAAAAAAATCTTTAACATATAAAACTTGGAATATCTAAACCATACATATCGGATAAAAAATACCCAAACCAGTAATGGTTGCTCACCTCAATATTGTAGAAAATATTGAATTTATAAATAAATAATGAGTCTTGTGTATATTATTAACACTCAGTGCTGGTTAGATTCAGTGTTGCGTATGGTTGTGACTATGAGCGCTCTGGGGATTTTGCATCGTGCTCAAAATGTTTGTAAATGGACGTCACATATGCCATCACAGCTTGCCAGTCGGGACGCTCCATGGCAACCATATCTCCTATATTCTGGAAGAAAATAAACAGAAACTCAAAATATGATTATAAGATAACATTGTTTAAAATTGAATCTTTTCATGCATAAGGCATATGTCATGAAAAATCAACAAAAGATTGTAAACAATCTTTGAATAATAAATTGTGAGAAAAATGAGAGGAAGAAATTTTTATTCATTTTACTTTATGCATCAAAATTAGCAAAATTAATTATGAAAGAGCTTATGAGAGAGAGAGAGAGAGAGAGAGAGAGAGAGAAAGAGAGAGAGATTTTCCACCAAACTTCCATACCAGTATGGATGAGGAGATGCCAACATTCTCAGCAGCCTCAAAAGCTAGGGTGAAGTTCCTTCTCTGGAAGTAAAAACATAATTTTGTCAACACAAAGAACACAGCACAGAGTTTCAGTGTATTTTATGATATGAACTACTTGTATACTACTACTTTAGCTGTTATTAATATAATGACATCCTACCTTGTCCTCTGTATCCAGTTCAGTGAATGGAATCTTCTCTGGCACGTAGCTGTGTAGCAATGCACAGAATGCCAGCCCATCATTCCAGCTGCTACTGAAGTTGGTGATGTCAACATTCTGTCAAAACACAATCAAATCTGGGGTTACACATGTATGTGAATCAATCCAGATCCCCTATTCTTTAATCTTCATGATCATTTCAACATTCCTTTCCTAGACACACCAAAGCTTCCGAATGGTATGCACAATACAAAGTCTCCTCTCATATACCACTCTCTCTTGCTTTTACAAAGAGTTGATTGTCATCATGATCATTTTTTTTTTGCATAAATTGTATATCATTGTTAACACACAAATAGTAAACGAAAAATAAATTTGAAAAAAATCTGACTCCAAATATTTCCTACTAAATTTCAATACACTACAAGTGTTACTCATCTATAATACTTGTAATACTTACGCTGTATTTGACAGTTTTCTGTTGACACCACTTTAACAGAGCATTACGTTTGGATCCACCCATTTGTTTCGCCAAGGCAGCCAAAGGATCCTTCGTTCCAGAATCTTTCCTTTCAGGTTCAAGACTACAAAACAGACAAAGATAGTGCCTCTTCACAAAAAGCTGTCTTTCAGGTCATTATAACAATATTTCAATCAATAATGATACATGTATTAAAATTAATTATGTATGATATCAACATAAATATCTCTGCACATACCTTACACCACTGCTTCTTCTCTGTGGAGTCCTGGACAAGATGGAGGAAAGTGAAGGAGATGAATCGTTTTTCACCACTGGAGGGGCCGACTTGGGCGATGAATCCAATGGTGATCTGGGTGGGTCAAAGGTCAAGGACCCCACAGAGTGCCGTAAGGGCGAAGGCTTTTCTGCCTGTTTCTTCAGGACTGACCTCAAAGCCACGTCCGGAGACGCCACAGAAGAGAAAACGGATGGATTTTCGGAGATGGGAGAACTAGGGGATTTCACAATGTTATGGAGACAGGGTATTCCCGGCACTGCTTCATCCATGGAACAGTCCGAGTTTCTCCTGGAATTACAGGTACTGGAATGAATAGATGAACAGCCGCTCTTGACTTGTTCCTCTATGGAGCGTATAAGGGATTTCACAGACTGGCTTTGTGATTTGGGGTCAGAACGTTTGTCTCTTAAATGGGATAGTTCCCTTCCAACAGAATTGAACATCTTGCCCTTGAGTTCAGCGGAGGATAGGATGGATTTTGGGGTTCCCTCTGTACTTCTCTGGAGTTTGAGTCTGTCCACTTCTTCCATCAATTTTTTGTTCTCATCAGTGAGGATGCGACATTTTTCTCTGTAGTTGGTGTTTTCTTGCTGAACCTTTTCCATGTCCTCCTGTGTTTCGGCTCTGAAGTTATTTGCCACCAGAACAGCCACCTAATGAAAAATAGTTTTCAGTTTTAGAAAAAACATTGATATTATATTGAAACAGAAAGTTCTAAAAAAGTTATACATTTGTTTATCTCAAAAATAATAAATGTTGTGTAATTCAATTACTTTGAAAAAATTCCCCAACCTATTTTTTTAAAACCAGCTTTCCTTAAAAATGTGCAAATATTGTTCAAAACCTATACGATAGTCATGATACACATTTGTTTTAATATACAACCAAGTACCACATGTGAAAATGTAATTTATAATTGCATGTAAACTTGTATGCATTGGAATGTTAAGTTACTCATGACTTTCATCCACGATAACATTTTGGGAAAATGAAATTTCCTTAAGTTATGAACTACAAGCATTTATCATATTGAACATAATATATCATATCAACTAACATACATGTATTTGGCAATAGGCCAGAGTCCACACCTTGAATTGGTTATTTGTCATACAAGTATACATTAAACAACTACTGGTACATCCATAATATACAAGTTCATGAAATTTCTCTTTTCTTTTTTTGTATAAATACCAGTTATTAAAATAGTAAAAAAAATTATTTTGACAATGTGTTTTCCTCATACCTGTAGGTCCTTTTGGAACTGTTTCCACTCCTCAGACTCCTGGCTGTGTCTACTCCTCAGTTCCGTGACCTCTGACTCCAAGGTTGCGTTCTCCTGCTGAAGGAACAGTGTCTTCTCCTGAGCTTCGCTCAGCTGTGTCACAAACTCGTTCTTTTCCTCCAGGTGCTTGTTGCAATCACGCTTAAGCTGCTCAATGTGCTCCCGCAGGTTGCTGAGTTCTGAGGTGCTGTCCGTCTTGCCCTTCTTGAGTTTCTCTAGCTGGTACTGTAGGTCCTGCACTTCAGCCTTGGCGTTGTTCTTGCTGACCTTCAGTTCGTCTTCCTTGATGTTCAGGGTTTCTTTTACTCTTCCAAGTTCGCACTGAGCATGTTGCAGACTCTCTTTCATGTCGGCGAGCTTTATCTCCAGTTTGTCTTTCTCTTGCCTTGTGTTGCGAAGGAGTTCCTCCAATTCTGAATGGCTATCCGCCACTTTGCAATACTGCTCCAATTCCTGAACTTTGGATTTTTCATTTTCTAACAGGGTTTTCAAGTGATCCATTTCAATTTTTTCATTGTCAATGACTTTTTTCTGATCAAATATGGTCCCCTCACAGTTTTCTTTTTCACACTTCAGAGAATGTAGCTTGTCTTCCAGCAGTTGCAGTTTATCCCTGGTGGTATCATACAACTCTGCCAGTTCCCTGCACTCATTCTCCCTGGCATTTAGTGTGTTCACTAGCTCTGTCTGCTTACACAAAAATTCTTCTCTTTCATCCTGAGCACCTTTCAACAGCTCCATCAACTGCTGCTCCCTTTCCGAGCGTTCTGGAAAGTTCCCACTGATCAACAGGCATTTTAACTGTTCGATCTGCGTCCTACAGTGTTCCAGCTTTTCCGTTTGAGTACACAACGATTCCAGCAACACATACTTTTGGTCCAAAAGCTTCTCATTCTCTGTGTTCAGTTCATTCACACTTTGCTGGAGGTCACCAAGCTCCTGTAATGTTGCCTGAAGTTCCTCATTTGTGCTGTAATGGGTCTCCTCCATCTGCAATATGCGTTCGGTCAGACACGCCACCGAAATCTCACTTAAAGCATCGCTACTTTTGTTGCTTCCCTTCTCCCACTGACTACTCTCCAAAGAGAATTCATGGTCTGCCAGAGACAGAATAGGCTCGGAGGCCGCTGTAGATGCGGGCCTGTCTGTGGGCTCGCCCTTACAACTGATGGACCGAACCCCCCGGGCATCATCTGTGTCCAAGCTATCACAGCTTTTACTCTTGGGTATACTACAATCACTTGAGTCCATGTTTTTCCTTGCATTCTTCTCTTGGATAATGGATAACTTTTCAGAGTCAGTAATTTGTTCCACAGGATATCCTAATTCCTGTAACTGTTCTCTAAGTAGAGTATTTTCTTTCCTTAGGAATTCCAGTTCATCCTTGATATCATGTGTTGGTATCTGTTCCTTTAGACGTTTGGTCTCATAGCGATATTTCTCTATTTCTGCTTTCCTATTTTCAGCAACTTGTATAAGTTCGGATATGCGAGATTCCTTTTCTTTCTTGTCTTTTTCAAAATTTGCCAAAAGCTCAGCATTGTAAGCCATTACATCTGCTGGAGCAGAAGTCCTTTTTCTAGACGACTTGTCCTTGCTCACATTGTGAGAACTATGTGCACGTTTCATTGCGGAACTTTTAGCACTCGCACTCCTTGGTGTACTAGAACCGGTCTTGTCCAACTGTTGCGTACTGGAAGCTTTGCGAATGACTGACATACCCCCAGATTTCACTGGCTTTGGTTTCAGAAACACCCCATCCTTGTCCTTCACAACCAAGTTCTCTTTATTACTCGACCCTCCTTTCGTGATTCCTAGACTCGACTTTGGACGGTGATCAATGAGTGTAGCTAGCTTTTTTTTCTGGTGACTAGAGAGATTTTCATGACTCTTGCTCAGATACGTCTTCCCAAGGGGTGAGGCCGCTGGCTTTGGCACCAGTGCCCCCTTGTGGTGGGAACCGAGTCCCGAGTTTTCCGACTTGGACTCCTTCATGTGGAAGGCTGTGACGGCCTTGACCGGGGTGGAAGTCCGCTCCTGTCTCTTCATCTTCTCATGGTAGAACACGTATCCCTGGCTGCTGCTGTCATCCTGGGTACTCCCTACAGACACAAAATGTTGACAGTTATAAATCACAACCTGACGACACTGACCGTCCATCATGATGAGGCTCGATCAACTACATCAGTCCCTCTAGTAAACATCCCAGATATATATACACACAAACACATATAAAAGTGCGCTGGCACAAGAGCGGATTATCGCCGCTCACGAAAACACTTCATAAATTTAGAAAACGCAAGATGCATCACTACTGACAGCAATTCTCAAAATTTCTGGCATGCGCTTCACATAGTACCCTCGTTCTTAAAGAGTACACTGTCCACTTAAAGAAAACCCCCGAGTGGGTTGCATGACGTATCGTTACGTGAACACCGTTACACTACATGTATAGAGACTGACTGACTCAAGATGCCGCAAAAACTTAAATATCCGCACTCCAATTGAGTGCACGTAAACAGAAACTAACTAGCGGATCCACTACTATCAACAGACCTCATGACTGTGAAAGGTCAATCGTACAGAGTGTGTATCATTGTTAAACACGATAAAAACTTCCCTGAACAAGAGAGCCATAATAAACTCGGCTAGCAAATATATGGTTATAATCCTAATTACTGCACTCGACCTGGCAGATTTGTATATTTTTATTTATATATTTCAGAAAATCAACTTCATATTTTATCTCAAACATCAGAAGCATTTTATCTTTAAAAAAAAAAAATATTGATAAAAAACAGCAACTGTGAATGAGCAAGATTTTTAATGTCTACTAACTTGAAGTTGCTATACAGCTGACCTGTGTAATTCACAGTTTTTATTTCCTGTTTCTAGCTAACTAGTTTCATAAAAAAAAATTTCATTTCTACCTGTTCCTCAGCATGTACATGTACTTGAAATATTTAATCTTTAATCCTTTCAAATTTCATGCTAAACTTTCCTCTTTTTGCCCACGACTAACAATTATTTTCCCTGTGTCATAGTCCATACATTAAATGAATAGGAAGTATTTACACACACAAAGCAGCTCTTCATAAAGCCCATGATAACCTCATTTATGTGTTGGAAAAGACACTTGTGTTTTTCAAGTTAAAGTTAAGAAAGAAAAATGTCTGCGCCTCGGAAAAAGAAAATCTTTCTCTCCATTTACATAAGCTTCGGATTACTGGATTTGCATGCATGTCAATAAAAAATGAAATGGACCTCTCAAAACTGAGCTTTCATAAAGACATTTTGTGAACGCAACAAGTAAATTCATCTGACTTACCATATTTACTTAGCATCTAATTTTTAAACCCTGCAATGCTATCCTGCTAGGAAACAAGTGTTATAAATTACACAGACCTGTCATAATATTTTCAAATAAGCACCCCACAAACTATTTCTTGTCAACCTATCAGAAATATCATATGTTTACACAGGCATTTGACATCTAGAATTAAGTGGGTATATTTTTTAAATTTTATTTCTCCTTGAACATGTTGAACAGGACTGTGGATATCTCTCTCTCCTCTCTCTCTCTCTCTCTCTATAAAACTTAAAATACCTATCAGGAAATATATTGTGACATACTTGTATTTAAAATATATATATCTTGATAAATGCAGCCACTTAAGTCAATGGGTTGTCATCTTAAAATACATTTAAAAGTCTTACAAAACAATTCCTCAATTTCAACACAGCTTACTGGTACCATGCACATAAAACTGTCGTACTAACACACAGCTAACACTACCACATCCCACAAGATTCCCAGCATATCTCCTTCTGACTATCATTTATACTAGACGTCAACGCTCCAGTATCAATCCATAAACCGACTGCCTTCTTAAAACAATTACGATAATGAATTATTTTGAGTGCACCGCATTGAGTGGCAGAATAGTAAAGATCAATTTTTTTTTTAAAGCAACAAAATGACTGACCTTCTGTTGAATTAATGACAGAGGTTCTTGACCATGAGTGATTCAAACTATTCTAAATAGAAAGTTCCAGTCAGGGCCTTGTCTCACTAAGTAAGAGTATAAGTGCCCATTCATCACTTAGTTTTGACAATAATAGCTACATCTGAACACCCACATTAAGAGAGGTATTATCACGATTATATATGTACGTTTTCGTCGAGACCGTGGTAGCCTGTATTTATTAAGGCCGTTTCCTTTACGAGCTCTACTAAAAACTGTGAATTCCAATTTTGCTTAAATGTTTTCAGAGATCACCTTGGAGGAAAATTTGTTTGCCCAATATTACATACGTAGGATTAACAGAAATCACTGTCCATAAATCAAAAATGAGTCAGGGGGAAAAAAGGGACTAATGCAGCATATAAAAGCCCTTTTCTAGAAATGTAAATACAATAAATCTACTGACAAAACATTGACTGAGTTACTCATTTTAACATGATGATCAAGTCCTTCTAAGTTTAAATTCTCAAAGCAAACTTGAATTGTTATGAGAAATTGTACCTAATTTTAAAGTCCAGGCAAATAATCGGTGTATGATTGTGACATGGGCCTCCAGTCACCACCTCAATGACTTCATTGAAACCTGAGCAGGACCAGTGATTGAAAATCTGTCAAACTGGAAATATGTATATACATCAAAGGAATATGTCTAAATAGGCCACAGTGACCTAGATGAAATGGTCAGGTGTATTAAAAGCTACTAACAAATTACCAGTGCTATACAGAAAATAAGATTTACTTGTTTAGTCCCCCCCCCCCCCCCCCCCCCCGCCAACCTCTGTATATATGGACGTAACTGCAGAACTGTTGAGTTACAGTTCCTAGCACACACAAAAAAAAAAGAGAAAAAAAAATAAGATGCCTTATCAACATCCTAACGCATACTGAGGAAATATTATCTACAAAATATTCTCAACAAATGTTACAAATAAGTTTATCTTGTAAATTGCCTCCTACTTCAACTCAGACCATCTGGAACAACCTTACCAACCCCTGAAATTCAAAGCGTGTCAAATCCTTTACATTCAGATTGTCTCAATTTTTACTAAAAAAGACAGTATTTTTCAAGGAACAATTGTGGGAAGTCAAGTACCAACATCCGTAATAAATACGTTCAAAAAATGTGTGGATATTAATTAAGGACGTTGTTTACTCAGGGTCTGAGTTCTCGAATCTGGATTGTTAAAAAGTTCAATTTCATGAGTAAAATTTGTTTTAAATACAAACTTTGTCTTAGCCTAATTCCATAATTTAGTAAAAAAGAATTGATTGTTATGTCAATAATAATTCATTTCATAAATTCTTTTTGTATTTAAAACAATTTTTTTTTTTTTCATTCTGAGTAAACGTCATCCTTAAACAAATTTCTACACAATGTTTAAGGAAATTAAAGTGTATATCTACCAGTAATATTGAACAATTTTACTGATTTCAAACATTATTATATCTTTTTTCAGACAAACCAGAAATCAAAGATGAAAATTTTCACTATCTTCCTAATTAACTAAATTACAAGGAAGAAGTGGCATAGCCATTAAATTGAGGATGCTATTTAATTTTGCGCAATCAAAATTGATTTTTCTGCAAACCTTTTGAATCAGGTGCTCTAACAAGCATGATAATGTAACAATTTTACAAATGAAGACATGAGCACACAAATAAAAAATCCATTATTCCCATGGAGAGGAAACTAATTAAAAACTGATTGATTAATATTTAATTGTAATTTTAGACCCCCCTTTAAATTCCCTTCCCTTTCATTAGTCCACCATGCCTGCTACCAAACAAATAAAAGAGATTGAAACCCCAAAAAGTAAACAGAAAATTACATCACCTGCATCCGATATCATTCTATCTCACTGTCAACTTGGAAAGAAAAAAAAATCAATCTCTTTTTGCAATATAGGATAGAAAAAAAAAAGATTGCCAGAAAACGAGTAGATAGGATAGGAAACTGCTCTCCTGAACAGAATAAATTGTCAAAGAATGACATAACATCAAATCTATCCCTAGCCTGGGCCCTTTTTCTGATCAATTATTAACTTGCAACCTAGGAACCCTGAGGCAATATTACACCTAGATTAGATAACATGTGTAGATGTCTGTACTGAAGTCACTATACACACTTACATGATGGCAATATACACGGGTGTCAATTTCCCCTTGCTCGTGGATTTCAATCTTTTTGTCTCCCTTGTTATCTTCTCATCTGCAAAATACAGGAATACACTAGTTAGTAATACACAGGAAAAGTCAATTTGACAGACTTGAATGAAATTCTTTCAAACAGGCAGCTCCATTCATATTTTTCAACCTTTAAATTAACTCGCACCTGTTACGGCCCAGATTTAGCAAATGAAAGACAAGACTAACAAGGCATTAGGGTCGGTAAAATCAGCCAAATTACATCATTTTCTAATCTTACTCAAAATACTGATACACAGAGGAAATCAAAGTGGATTCTCCTTGTTTTATCCCTAGAGCTACCATCATGAAGAGAAGGGTCAATTTTTTCCCTTTTCTGAAATTCACAATGTAACACTGGGAAGCGGTTTTTAATCAAATTACAATGTACACTTGCTTGTACCTTGACTTCTCGGTTTACAGACACTGAATTTCCACTTGATCTATAAAAATCGGCACTGCAAGATTTAAACATGCAAACCCAAATGGTACAAGCTCCAAAATCTGTTGATCCATTCTAAAATAGAATCTTCAAACACTTCCTCTTCATGTTTTCAGCTTAATTAATTAAGGTCAAGGAATAGAAGGACGCATTGCAGCAATAATACAAGGAATTGAAAATTTATGAAATCTACCATAATCAAAATATTGCTTTGAAGTCTAAATTCTACAACTCAATAATATTTTTTTCTCTATTTGCTTAATTATCAATGATGCTGATTTTATTGAATGAAAGAATTTAAGAATGAAAAGTGCATTAGTATCATCAAGATGATTGATCTGTTTCATTTTTGTTGTTGTTGTTCTATATTTAGAAGGCTGTATCAACTCATTGTATCATTGTTTGTGAGCTTTTCCTTTGATGTCAGCAAGTCGTTTTTCCCTTGATACACAACATTTTTATGAGGTGTATCTGTGATAGATCACACTTTTACAAAAAGTTATAGTAGCAAAAACATAATGAACCTAACATTTTCTGTGAAATGTTTAAAGCAACTACTTCGTCATTTCGTGAGGAAAACTTTCAATTTGAATTTTCTTGATGAACACCACGACCTTTTTGCCGTTTTCCGCAAAGTTTTAGGATTATCTGAAGTGATCTAAAGTGGATACTCATATTCTACTACTCAATGATCTATCAGCTATTGGGAAACAAAGCTACATTTATTTGAATATGACAAATTACAACAGGTACTTTCCAAATGATGTAATTGTCTTAGTGTCTAAATGACAATCATAACGCACTGAAAATTATGCTGGCTTCAAGTGAAATATACACTTGTATAGTGATTACTTAGGCTAAGACTCAGCCATAGAGTTAGGAAATGTTGCCAATTTCTGCCAGCCAGTGACTGAATGACAGACAATAAAATAAACAGACTTCAGTCAGATTGCAATTGCGAATTATCCTTGTCAAAATGCAAAGAGATTTAACACTCCTACATAATCACCATTTAAAAATATTTATAATAATAATTCTACATGATGCAGGAACATGATCATGATGATAAATATAGACTCTAACCTGAATCAAATGAGCTTAGTAAAAAAAAAAATTATTCCACTTTCAAACAAAAACTCGTGACATTTTCAATATGATTTGATAGCGAGCTCTAAGAACCAGTGTGCGCGGGAAAAAGAACGAGCTAAACCTACAGTTCATCAAACAAAATTTTTTGTCTACGTCCCATAATGCTCTCTAATGTTTACACCCGTGGTGCTATGCCAAAAATGGCCGACTTTTAACTCGTAATTTACGGTGACTTAAAGTTTGAAGACACGTTTTGAGTACCGCATATGCTTTGGCGAGACTCAAAAGATTTGTTACATGCTTCCATACCTTCGTATTGAGTCGAGAAACGTAATCAAAGACGAACAAAGTCATGGATGACGTCACAGTGCACTCGCGCTATATTTCCCGCGAAAAATTTAGAGGTGGATCAAACATCTGTAATGAGTGTACTGGCTATTTCAGTATAGTCTGCGATACCTGCCTCATTGACATATGATTTGTTTTTAATCTTTTTTTAATATAGAGATTTTATATATATATAAACTAGCAAGGGCCATACTTTACTGTCATGTCGATCCATTTTTAAAGTAATTGTGCATGCATGTACCGTGCAGTAGGCAGGTAAGTATATGAGTAGGGAGGAAATAAACAATAGGACATTTTGAACTTAATAAAAAGGAATAAAATGAAAAAATAAACAGGTAAGAAAATTATGTAGATATTGCATATAGTCATACCATTAAATAAAAGTGGGAAATTACACACCTACAAACAGGTACCGGGCTCTCTCTCTCTCTCTCTCTGGGTAGGGGGTTTGGCTGTTTATATCATAACCATTAAAATTAGTACATTTAGCATACTTGTTGTAGAGCAATACTCTCTCAAAAATTCTTTGACGTTCGTTGATACCTAAATAAAACTATAAGTTGACAATGATGCAAGGTACAGTATGTGTAATTCTTGCTGCGCTCGCCAGAACGGTAGCACCGTAAAACATATTAACAAATTACAATAATTGTTAACCAAGGCTATCAGAAAATACACTGGATAAAGATAATGATATTTGATTGATCCGCCTCTCATCTAATCTATAGGTTACCCAGTACACAATAACGAAAATAGGACAATCATTATAAGGGATTCAGCAATCGACAAGTGACAGAATGTCGCAGATAAATCACTAAAGTTAACAAGAAATCAATCCAAATTAGAAACACTATGGGAATTGAAGAATATGATGTGGTAAGTGGCCAGAGTCATTTACGAGATACTGAAAACACGAGTCCGTGGTTTTGCAAATAATTTAGTCGTCTCAGTCCAACATTTTTTTCATATGCATTGCATTTTAGCAATTTCTCTACATTTTTTCATACCACAGTATGCAATAAAACATTCTTACCATGCAAAGCATGCAAAACACTGACATCGGTTCGCTTTGGGAATACAGTCGACAATTTAAATTAACTTCCGGTACAAACGCAAACACGATGCGCAAGAGAATTTTCATTGATAAGATTAAAATTTTGACGAAACGAAAATATTAGCCAATTATTCATAATCAAAGTATGCTGAGGAAAAGTTTGAGATTTAGTATTCTCATGCAATGAAAATATAAAACGCTAGGACTCCATGCTAACATAACTCATTGACTGCCTATAAAACTATTATTGGAATAATGGTGTAATAAAAAGCAAAATGCCTACTTTGGAAGTTCATTGTGATATGAAGGAAGTGGACGTAACATATTACCAAAAAGGAAAAAAACTAATGCATAGCTGCTCTCTGCACGTGTTTTAATTTTTTCCTGCAATGCCCTGATCATTACATGTATTGCTTAATTAGTAGTTTAAACCAGAGTCTGTTTAAACATGTTAAATGCACCAAGAATTATTTATTAATTAATGTATGTTTCTTCAAATCTCATTAATTCATGCTAATGCAGGTTATGTATTTTTTGCACTACTACTTTTATTGGCTAATAGCCTAACCAGCTAAGGTTAATTGCTGAATGTAAGGTTATATACTGTAGAAGCAGAAATATTTGTTGAGGATTTAATTCTGTTATTTTCATTGGGAGTAAAAATCAACGAAATTAAATCAATGACGAATGTTTAACCCAAGTATTGATGAATACAAAAAGATAACAATATGACGAAATTAAATGCCGATGGATGTAAATATATTTTTCATTAACCAGCAGGTAATCACAAAATAATTCATCCACAGTATTTAACTTCAAAAGTATGAAAAAAAAGGACACCATGTAACAATCTGTATAATATATATATATATATATTTAGATATCTAAATATATGTTATCACTGTATATATAAACTGAAGACTGCTAAGTTTAAAAGAATGTAGTTTTTAAAATGTTTAAATAATGGGGTATTCATATTTGGACAGTTTATTTAAATTGGTTAAGTTTTAATTGTGCTTTGTCAGTAGATATTTGACCATGATTGGATATTTTAAAAAATAAGGATAAAAGATTTGTTTCAATAGTTATTACACATTATAACTATGGGGGTATCTGCATTATCGTTGCTTTTTAAAACCCCATCACAGCGGGAATTCGCCATGGTTTGTGGTCATTTGTTGTATATGAATAAAGATGATTTTGAAAACAACAGCATAGCCCCACTGAATAATAGATACTTCATTTTTATACCCCAAGAAGATGATTTTTGAGTGCAACCATTTCTCTTTCAACTCTAGAGGTGTACAGTATGCAATAGAAAAATTAAATATTGCACATTTAATATTGTACAATAATCACACAACAAAAGTAAATCCACAAGTTTTACAACAAGTTTCTTTCTTCTAAGATGCTTTTGGATTGGTCCAGTTTTTACCGAAATTGTCATCTTTGAGTTTCACGCAAGTCCCAAGCTCTGCTGCATTCCATCACTAACTTTAATACCATGTTGTCCACCATCCTCAATCATTACTTTACTGTTTTTTTCACCATTTATAGCTAATTGTTTATTGTACTGCACATGGCAATGCTATCAAATACCGTAACTTTATGTACATGTATTGGATTTGTGAAGCAGTTTGTTGTATTTCAACATTGACATGGTGTTGTTCCATATTTCCATCAATAGTCAGATGCAACTGCATAATACGCTCAAGAGCTTTATTCTGTCATATTCTATAATTCACTCTGCTGGACATTGGAAAGTTATCCCGAGCACTCAATCAACTTGTTTGACAGTAATTGGCTGTTGGATACCACCAATATACCGTAATCTGTTGATTATCATAAATGTAAAATTCCGTTGTAATCTTCCCTTTGCTCAGTGTAGTAGTCTGTTGTATTCTGCCATTAACTGTGATTTTTTTACAGCCTCCCAGGTTCTGGCTGCATAATGAAACCTGAAAAAATGAAAACTGAATAACTATGGTAATTACCCATAATCAGCAAGGTTTAAAGAGTGCGTACAGAAGTGAAGTTCTTAAATTTTTCAAATTTAAACATAATCACAAGGTATTCCTTTTGGATTATGAGAAATTTTTTTATTCAGTTTATAACAGTCCTTGTATAACAGTGAAGTTATACACAGAAATACATTTTAAAAATGTTTTTAATATTTTCAAAATGAGAGTTGGAAAAATTACTAAACTTTGAAAATTGGAATCATAAATACAAGTTCAATGCACACATACATGTATGGTACCTACCAGTTTTTCTCTGAGAGTGTTGTGTGGGTCAGAGTGTCTTTGGGCATGGAGTACACTTGTTTCCTCAGGCCATTCACTAATGTAGTCACGCTGGGGTATCCCCTGTACTCTGGCAGCAGGGTCAGAATGGTGTCTGAAAGAAACAAAATGAATAACAAAGGAGCAATGAAAAGTTAGAAAACAACGGCATGCATTGCTATTCCACAAATAAACATGGTTTCTACTTCTCTATTAGTGTATATTTGTTCATCTCTCTCTCTCTCTCTCTCTCTCTCTCTCTCTCTCTCTCTCTATGACAAACCTTGTGAGTCTTTCTTGTTTTCCATATTTGGAAACAAATACAAGTTGACATCTGATTGGTGATGCTTTGGTAACCCTGACACCAAGTTTCCCCTGGCCATTGATACTTCTCCTTTAATACAAGCAAAAGAAAGTACATCATATAATATTCTTAAATATTTAAAAAAGTCACCAATCTCAAAACAACCCCACAAAATATATGGCACACTAAAGATGACAAGTTATGTTTGTTAATAATGCAAATGAATAAAGTACACATACTTAAAGAGAATCAATAAATTTTAATAGCACAGGTTGAACATATTTTCTTAAGGTGCCTCACTACACCATGAAATAGTTTCTCAAATCAGCAGAAAATTACTTGATTATGACAGAAAGCATGATGGATAAAAAGTAATTATGTCAAATAGGCGAAAAAATGTACAATTTTAGATAAAAAATGATGTTTTCAAAAATTTCATTCAGGAAACATAAACAAAAGCCCCAGGTGGATTCGAACTCATGACCTGCAGTTCACAAGTCTGATACTTTAACCACTGAGCTATGACAATAAACATCTGAATCGATTGATACAAACAGTTTAACAAAACATTTAAATCGCCATCTTGTGACGTAGTGTCTTAAAAAGTATAAGTCTCCGTGTAGTGAAGTACCTTAAATTTAATAAAGAGACATAGCCTATCAAACAAAGGGAGACAAGTGTTATATACACAATGTACATACTGGAGTATACAGTGAATTAGATTCATACCTTTGAGCTTTAATTTAGATGTATCCAACATTTTTGAGAAAGTCGAAAGCATGGCCTTGTGTGTTTCTCTGCTGAAGTGGTCTCTGGTGCATTTATTCTGCACAAAAACTGTTAAAACAAAAACACGTGAAAATAAACATTTTCAAAAAATCTGATTTAAATATCTCTGATCCTCAGTTCTCAAAATATCGAAGCATTGTTTACATCATCCATAAAATATTATTTCTTTTTTCATGAAATTAATACGTATGTTAAATGTATCGAGAGAATTGACACCAATAGGAGTTGAGAAAAAGTACCTACCCACTCTTGGATAATAGTCATTGGTCTCTTCCGATCCTGATGAACTATCATGACTAGAGGAAGGAGTGGAAGGTTTCAGCATCTCAGCTGTCTGCAGAAATCTACAGATAAATCATTATATACTTCACCTTTACTAATTTGTCAATGGATATTTATCCTACCAATTAAAACTCATACAAACATTAAGAAATACATATAATGTTTGGATTTTATTTGGATTTGGATTTTAATAGGACAATCATTAGTTAAAAAGGTGAAAATCTATGCTTGTTCAAAGTTAAGATTTCCTTTTACCATATTTGAAATGAAAAACCTTAGCAACTGAAAGACAGTGATACATGTATGTTATATGTGAACCATCATCTTCGCTAGCCAAGGGTTTCTCTACGAGAAGCTGATTGTAAACTCTTGGCAAGCAAATATGGTGAAACATAGACAAACAAGATCATGTTAAGTGAGTCAATCATTAATACTGACTGAATACACCTCAATATCTGTTTATGATATCTATAATATATGACAACAAACCTGATGAGGTTGATATCTGTGAACCAGTCTTGAACCACTAGAATGATGTGACACACTGACATGAGGAAGGCTGCTTGGTGCAAGGACTGCAACAACAAACTTAGATGTCTCAAACATTGATATCTCCAATACCTTAGACATTCAAAGCAAAATACAAAAAAATTCTTTCAATGTGAATGAGCCAATCAGTGCACACAGAACCCTCTCTGCATCACTACACTGTGATTATGTTTCAGTCCTTAAGGCAATGGAACACAAATTTACTCCATCCTGTTTTAATTGATCCAAAATCTGAGACCTACATGTAAAATTTATGAGCTACATGAATATTACTTATGTCCCTACCTGCATCTCAACACAATTTTCAGCTGTGCTATATTCAGGGGGAATCTTTTTCTCTTGGCGGATTATTTTGTCTAGAACAGAGGGGCTCATGATGGGCTGAAAGATAAAAAGATAACAAATCATGACAAATTCATTGTTGCTTTTTAAAAGGTTAACCCAGTTACTTTCACGAATTATGAAACTGTAACACTAAATGGTTTTTAAATTGGGAAAAGATTTTTCAAAATCAGCTTGAATATCATTTTTCATTGATCCATTATAAATATTGAAGTAACTCCATAGACATATAGAAGAATTTAGTTGTGGTGTCCAAAATGTAAATAATGACAAATCTTTTTTCATGTTTTGACTGGGATTTAGTATGTAAGGCGATTTTGCCATCTGCAAATCATGCATTTTCTAAACTGTCCTATTCATCAATTGAAAAACAGTCATTGTATAGTTGTAATACTTCTAAAAGACAACAAACCTGTGTATCCAGAAATATGGTCCTCTCCCCGGTGACATACATGTTAATCCCGGTGGTCTGGTGTTCAGAGAGCTCCTTGCTCTCTTTGCTCTGGGGTGGAAATATGTACTGCCTATGGATGAATTATTTACAGAGCAACATAAATGTTGATGATTGATTTAAACCTAAGGCCATTGCAAGTTTTTTCTTTGTTTAGCGTCCACTTAAAACTCAAAAACCTATCTTTCTATCAGGAAAAAAACAACAAACCTTAGAAAAAAAACCACAACTTTAAAAGTTCAACAAAATAAAACTTGTTATATATTTTGAAGTATTTTCTTCATTTTGTAACAAAAATATACAAAAATAACAAATACCTACTATATGATTTCCATTTTGAATGTTGTTATATTTGATTTCTGATCCGGATTTAAAAATGCGATCCTGAGCCCGACATATGAAAAAGCGATCTAATTTTATGAACAACAATTGTGTTTTTTTAAAAAAATTTTTACATCTCAAAACCAATCCGTCCGCGGACGCTAAACATAGAAAAAACTTGGAATGGCCTAACTATAATATTTCACGTAATCAAAATATTACATGACACAAGTAGCATATTCATTTGTTTTAAAGACTCGAACTGGAATGAGGCTCTGTAAGACAGGGATAAAATATATCCCATGTTAGCCAGCTAAATTCTACAGCTGGCAAGTATGAAAAAATAGAGATGGCAAGAATGGTCTTTTTAAAAACTTTTGTTAAAATTGGAGTTAGCAGTGCAATTTTCAAATTTACCATACAGTTTATTTGGTAAAACCATACCCCCCAAAAAAGAACAGATATATTGTAAATTAAAATATTTTCTCATTTTCAACTAATATGTATTTACACAATTCAGTTTAATTACCTGATGTTGTCTGATGGATTATTTCCAGCAAGGAGAGACAAAATAGTTGACTTTCCAGATCCCTGTAGTCCGAGAACACCGACCACAAAGAAATCGGTCTGGTCCAGTAACACCTGTAACAGATCAGCGCGGCATTGTAGCTATGGCCAGATAAATAACAATATTGCTATAGGCAATGGAGCTGTAAAACCTGAAGATACCTAATCAAACGCGTGAAATTAATATTTCCACGTAAATTTGTTAGAAGCAACCCTCACAGATTTTTAAACCTCGCTATTATTTTTCAGACACTTTAGAACTATTAAATAGGAAATGATAACAAAAAAATTAGTGATTGCGATTTTATATTCTCATGATTTGATACAAAACGATGGAATCACAAAATTAAGTAATCGCATAAAATAAGGAATTAACAGTCAACAAACTGTACACATTGTAGTCTTTCATTACACGTATAGATTTTCTTACTTCCATCCCTGCATCGCTCCACTGATGAGATTCATCCACGATCTTAACACCTTGGTTCATTTCTGGGGGAGCAGATAGGCGGTTGGAGCCTGCACAGAAACAATATAAATATAGGGAAGAGCGAAAATGTTGCAAAATGTTTGCAAGTTGAAAATTTTGGAAATTTCTACAAACAATAATAGAAATGTATGGAAAAATTAAAAGTTGTAAAGTGTTTGCACTGTTCGCACTGAATATATCTTAAACCAACACAATATAAATGAATGTAAACAAGTTACAACTACTATACTGTTTTGTGCTTTAAAAAAATTTATATGTTAAAAAATATATAAACTGCTAGCACTTGCAATTTTCTGTGTGGAAATAATGTATATTTATTGCATATGAAATATAACATAATAAAAGATGTATCTGATAAATGAAATATTACCATCTGTCTGTACAAGGCCGACAGGAGTTCTGTGCGAGGATGAGGAAACTTGTGATGGAGTTGGCTCCCCTGTTGAAACACTGGGAGAGCCTGAAGAGAAGGATTCATCCCTGGATCTGATTGCCATGACAACAGGTTTGTCGGGTTTTGCGGAGGAAGTTGAAGAGGGGCTTGTACTGAGGACACCTCCTCCCTAAATATTTAAAACACACACAATGTAATTATATGATATAACAGTCAATTCAAAATACTGTAGAATCATTTACATTTGTGGCAGCCAATTTTCATGGATTGTGACTTTTTTGCTCATTAGTAGGGATGTAATTTTGTGGATGCATTGGTTACTGTTTGAGTAACAAAGATAACTCTTTCTAAAATTGTTTTCATTGAGGATTTAAATTCGTGGGGAGGGCTACCCACGAATACCACGAAAATTGAGCCACCACGAATTCTAATGATTCCACAGTAGGGTCTAGAGAATATGAGTATGAACACAACCGACATTTTGTCATGTGTTTTTGGACAGTTTAAAATTGAAGTAGAAGAATCAAACCGAGTCTAGTGCTGCAGGCTTGGCCAATATAATTGTTGGCTTGGAGGATTGGTATTCTGCCTCATAGGTCTCCCTGTCAATCTGATAAAATAAAACCAAGGTATTGCATTTATATTTTGTGTGTTGCAAGATTTTGTATCTTTGTCATTTGTGATGTTCAAATCATGACAGCTCATTTTGGATAGTGGATACACAGAGACAAAAAAACTTCCTGTACCTTTCTGTTGCCAGTGTTTGGTCCACCTCCCCTCCTTCTGGGTCTTCTTCTCCCGCGATCTCCTCTGTCTTGGTCAGACATGGTAATTTAGTTCTGCTAGACCACTTATGTTTGAGGATACAGCTTACAAAAATTGAAAAAAGTATACCTTTTAGTTTTACTTTACTTTCGAGTTAAGAATTTTTATTACTTCGAACCCGATTTAAAAACACTCATAATTGCTGAATAAACATTGATTATGAATTAAGATCGTTTAAAACGACCTTTACAAAGACAGGTACATTATAAGAATCACTTACATTCGCGGATTCAGTATATATTTTATTGTTATTTTTTTTGGGGGGGGGGGGGGGTGTCCGATGCATAGTTTACTATGTATAATTAAGAAAGTTGAACTCCCCTCCCCCAGATCCGCAAGAACTTTATTTTGAGCAGTGATAAAATACACAACTGTACGGAATTAATTCGTGTAAGTAATCCATATTATGTATAAAACGATTTATAATAGTTTAAAAATTGTCTATTGTAAGAAAAGATGCGTTTACTGTGGGCTGTTCACGTAATTTTACCGGATTGTCGATCTGTTTCTATAACGAGGTGTGAAGTTTTAACCGATCGGTTTTTCTGGGCCAGTGAGTAGTGTTTTTCGACCGTTTGACCTATCCAGGTGAATACGTGTTCACCGATCGGGGTGTCCCTAGCCTAGTGAGTAGTGTTCACCGATCGGGATGTCCCTAGCCTAGTGAGTAGTGTTCACCGATCGGGATGTCCTTAGTCTAGTGAGTAGTGTTCACCGATCGGGGTGTCCCTAGCCTAGTGAGTAGTGTTCACCGATCATGATGGCCCTAGCCTAGTGAGTAGTGTTCACCGATCGGGATGTCCTTAGTCTAGTGAGTAGTGTTCACCGATCGGGGTGTCCCTAGCCTAGTGAGTAGTGTTCACCGATCATGATGGCCCTAGCCTAGTGAGTAGTGTTCACCGATCGGGGTGTCCCTAGCCTAGTGAGTAGTGTTCACCGATCATGATGGCCCTAGCCTAGTGAGTAGTGTTCACCGATCGGGGTGTCCCTAGCCTAGTGAGTAGTGTTCACCGATCGGGGTGTCCCTACCCTAGTAAGTAGTGTTCACCGATCGGGGTGTCCCTAGCCTAGTGAGTAGTGTTCACCGATCGGGGTGTCCCTAGCCTAGTGAGTAGTGTTCACCGATCATGATGTCCCTAGCCTAGTGAGTAGTGTTCACCGATCGGGGTGTCCCTACCCTAGTGAGTAGTGTTCACCGATCGGGGTGTCCCTAGCCCAGTGAGTAGTGTTCACCGATCATGATGTCCCTAGCTTAGTGAGTAGTGTTCACCGATCGGGGTGTCCCTAGCCTAGTGAGTAGTGTTCACCGATCGGGATGTACCTAGCCTAGTGAGTAGTGTTCACCGATCGGGATGTCCTTAGTCTAGTGAGTAGTGTTCACCGATCGGGGTGTCCCTAGCCTAGTGAGTAGTGTTCACCGATCGGGGTGTCCCTAGCCTAGTGAGTAGTGTTCACCGATCGGGGTGTCCCTAGCCTAGTGAGTAGTGTTCACCGATCGGGTTGTCCCTACCCTAGTGAGTAGTGTTCACCGATCGGGTTGTCCCTAGCCTAGTGAGTAGTGTTCACCGATCATGATGTCCCTAGCTTAGTGAGTAGTGTTCACTGATCGGGGTGTCCCTAGCCTAGTGAGTAGTGTTCACCGATCATGATGTCCCTAGCTTAGTGAGTAGTGTTCACTGATCGGGGTGTCCCTAGCCTAGTGAGTAGTGTTCACCGATCGGGATGTCCCTAGCCTAGTGAGTAGTGTTCACCGATCGGGATGTCCTTAGTCTAGTGAGTAGTGTTCACCGATCGGGGTGTCCCTAGCCTAGTGAGTAGTGTTCACCACAGAAACTGGTGCTATTATCTTAAACGTATGCAGACAAATTGGTATCTATACTATTCTTTTTTAGAACTATTTTGAAATGGCATTTGTTAACTTACGATAGGTCGCTCAGAGCGATGGTACATGTGTACTTAGTTCAAAAAGAGATTTCAAGAAAAGCTAACTTTTTTCTTTCTAATGAAAATACATTCCTTAATATAAATAACATCAAAATAAACATGGTTGTACATTTATTGCATTTGCAATATTCAACAGTGCATCAAATTCACATTCTAAGAAGATATCTAAGATTGCACTTTCCCGCTTTTATGTAATAAAACTGAAAGGAAATTATAATATTTATTGATTAATAAGAATAAATTTATTT
>NC_069116.1:42253589-42271089 GCF_025612915.1 Magallana angulata
GGAAAAAAAATTGGGACCAGAGACTCACTTCGAGCGATCAAGAAATTTGAGCAAATGTGTGTGGAGCCATCAAGAGTTACCTGTATATATGCCAAATTTTTTGCAAAGTTCGTTGCGGCGGCTCATTAGCATCGCTCATTTTTGGATGATATAGTATTATGAAAAATATGTATATGGGAGATCATGCTGCAAAAGGGCAGTTTTAAATTTTGGGGAATACATGTGTATTGTGATTATGACACCAAGAGTAAACATTTTAAAAACTTCAAAATTTGATCCAACATTTAAAACAACAACCAATATGATTTGAAGAAATATTTTGTACATTGTTTTGTACATTTGTTTTTGTTAGGGAGCATATAGTTTATTCACCTGAATTGTAGTTTTCCAAGGTTCTTCAGTACAATACCAATATTTTGTTCATCATCTTGTCACATAAATATAAATTTGATACAGGTCAAATTTATATCTTAAATAATTAAACTGTCATGAACATCTCTAGAAAGTGACAACATAAAAATAATATTTTTACTGCACTTCTTTGCTTAATTTTCATACATTTTTTACCTGTAGATCAATTTTAAGATATTCATTGTACCTATACTGTACGTAAAGGAAAAAACAAGCTATTATGACTTTTATCTAAAATATTGATGCAAATGAGTAAATCAATAAATTAGAGTTCTTTGCTTTTCAGTACAGTTGTGAAGTTTTAAAAAAATTATTTGTCATGATTGAGGTAACTAAGTATTTACTTTTGTCGAGGAAATTTATGTAAAAGCAAATAAATTAGATTTGGTAATTTGTTTTCTCTCTGAGTTTACTAGTTTTTGTTAAGAAATACATCCCAAAAAGGAGATTTAGATTCAAACCATTAAGTTATGTCTCTGAAAGGTTTAGCTATACCTCTGCAATATGTTAATTAATATATATAATAAACTCATTTATTAAACTGGATTTTGAAAAACACCGGGGTGTAAAAAAAAAATTATATAAAACATGAAAATGAAAAAGAGAAAACTATATATTGTAGAGGTTGATAAGGGCCCATAAATTATAGAGATTTAAGTGAAAGGAATATACATGTAACCCCATAAGTGCTTGTGTTCACAATGCCAAAATACATGTATGACATATGGTTTAGTAAGAGTTGCAGTTCTTGGAATAATCTGGAGAGAGAGAGAGAGAGAGAGAGAGAGAGAGAGAGAGAGAGAGAGAGAGAAATCCAGATTCAAATTTTATTGTCAATTAAATGCTACTTTTGGAGGATGTTGATGATTTAATTGTCTTATAAAATATCTATGCACAGGTTTATGAGTTTTTTGGACAATTTACCAGTTTTCAATATTTTTATTAATGTTTTGAAACGCTAGCTTATAAGTTGAATTGGTTTGTGTTCATAATTTAGGTACAAGATTTTTGAAAACAATGAAAACAAATGAAGATTTCAATTAATTAAGCACTATATATACACAAAAATTTTAAATTGTGAAAAGTCAGAGCAAGTCTGGTACATGGAGATGTTGAAGTTGCAAGTAAAGGTGGCAGATCTTATAAGTCTTAGTTTTTTAATCCAACATAACAATGTCACGTGCATTCACATCTGGCCTGAAGGTGGTATGGGCCACCTCCATATTGTGATGTACTTTCGATCAAAATAAACAATAAAAACAATCATAATTTTTTATAAACCTTTTCTTTCCCAATATTGTTACCAAACAATATAGCGTAATGGGTTAGAGCATAAACTACGAATCTGTAAATCATGAGTTCAAATCCTGCTGGACTTATAAAAAAATTTCAAAACATTTTTTGGACAAATTTTATAAAATTTTGAAATTTTAAAACAGTGAAAGTATTTTGATTACATGTATAATGTACTTTTATCCACGTTAATATCGATAGGTGTTCATCTTAAGTAAAGATTTGGAAGTTGAGGAACTAGGATTTTAATCCTTTATTGTAATGTGCAGTTTTAATCCTAGGATTTTATTCCTTTACTGTAATGTGCAGTAACCAGATCTTATATGAGCAAAGGAGATAGATACCATATCTGGGATTTGAATCCCACTTTGTTACTTGCAGTCACAAGGCCTCTAATAGAGATGTCAATTGGGAGTTGAAGCAGATCCCATGCATTTGGATTTGAATCACACATTGTTACTTGCAATTTTAGTGAGGCATTTAAACAAGAATTTATTGAGGAATTAGACAATTTCATTTTGGGGTATACTATCTTATGCATTAGTAAACCAAATTTGACTTTTGCAATCTTGTTGTCTAACTCTATATAGCATATTTGTTATGACTTCAAGACTATTTCTTTTTTATCTCTCCCTTCGAAGAAGGGAGGGCATATTGCAATGAAATATTGAAATGAAATTTGGTATACAGGTTTACCATAATAATATCTAGATCAAGTTTGATTTTGGGTACGATCAAGCAATTTTCGACAGAGTTAGGCCCCTTGGACGCAGAAAAAATTCCAATTATTTGCAGTTTCGGTTCATTTTCTTTGCAGAGAATGCATATATTGATATGACATTTAGTATACAGGTTTATCAAAATAATATCTTGGTCAAAATCAAATTTGGGTACGATCAAGCAATTTTCGACAGAGTTATGCCCCTTGGGCGTAGAAAAATTCCAATTATTAGCAGTTTCTGTTCATTTTCTTCGCAGAGGATGCACATTTTGAAACGAAATTTGGTATACATGTTTATCATAATAATATCTAGGTCAAGTTTGATTTTGGGTACGATCAAGCAATTTTTGACAGAGTTTTGCCCCTCGGACGTTGAAAAAATTCCAATTATTTGCAGTTTCGGTTCATTAACTTTGCAGAGGATGCACATTTTGAAATGAAATTTAGTATACAGATTTATCAAAATAATATCTAAGTCAAGTGGGATTTTGTGTACGATCGAGCAATTTCCGACAGAGTTTTGCCCCTTGGACTAAAAAAAATTCCAATTATTTGCAGTTTTTGTTCATTAACTTCGCAGAGGTTGCACATATTGAAATGAAATTTAGTATACAGGTTTATCATAATGATATCTAGGTCAAGTTTAGTTTTTGGGTACGATCAAGCATTTTTTGACAGAGTTATGTACTTTGGACTTAGAAAAATATCAATTATTTGCAGTTTCTGTTCATTTTCTTCGCAGATGTTTCCAAGGGAGGGGGGCATAAGTGTTTTACAAACATCTCTTGTTTTAATAAGCATTTTATGCCCAAATATTATAAATTGGGAAAATTCCAAGAAGTGAATATATTTTAAGATCAATCGCAACTTCTTGGACTTTTCTGGCAGAATTCGAGAAACACTTCGAATGTATTAACGTATTAGCAGTTAGAGTTTTATAAAATGAAGTTGCTTCCCATCATTAAGTATTAGGGATACAGAAAGAAATATGTTGTATTTTATAGATCAAGTTTTATAATAAGGGGGATTGTCTTGGATGTTGAGGTGTTAATTTTTCTGAGCTCGGCCGGAAAGCCCAGAGAAGTTGAGATTGATTTTAAGATATTATGTACTTTCATTCATATTGATATTTCATCCTCTAATTCCAACTTGAGAAAGTTTGAAGTAAAAGTATTTAATATTGAATAGGGTCCTCGACACCTCTTGACTGACTTCTACTTTTCATGACAGAACGTCACATCAAGGCGACTTTAACCCTTTATGAGACAGTTTATATTACCAAAATGGTGTGTATCTCTGTGGTGAAATGGGTGAAGCCTCAATCTACGGACCTGCAGGTCTCGAGTTCGAACCCTACAGGGACTTTTGTTTTCATAATTAGTGGTAAAATTTTAAAAGTTGATTTTCCCCCCAAAATTGAATATTTTTTCCTGTCATTCTCAAGTCCAACACATGTTAGTCCGTTCTATTACAGCATTCTTTTTTATAAGGTCAAGTCCTGTAATCTGGAAAATTCTAAGTATGCCAAAAATGGACTTTGTCTGGAGATTTAAGAAAAAAAATTAATACAGAAATTTATCTATAACATTGTACTTTTCCTTTGAAAACAAGACTTCTCCATTTACAGGAAAAATACTCCTTTCTTTGAATTTGAGAAGTAATTATCAAATGAATCATGATTATAGCAGTTAAAAGATTGAAGCAACAGTAGCAGATATTTGGACAGAAAAGCAACATAATAAAATCACATTACATACTAGAATTCCTGGTCATGACTGAACCCGGTTTTCAATTGATTTTAAGGAAATTTTTATGTTATATTATTTTCCCTTCTGGGTTTGCTATTGATGGCAGAGTCTGTCCTGTGTGCCTGTCAAAGAGAGATATCAAGTGGTTATATTCCACAGAAAGAATTAAGAAAGTGCAATCTCATTAAGTTGCTTTGTTAAACTACAGTCATGGAGAAGATGAAAAGAATAAGACTGCACTAATTAGAGTTTGTTCCTAGAAATCCATAATGGATTTGCCTCCTTCATTAACAATGGTTTCTGTCTTTGTTATCAAGATAAAACTGAAACAAATTTGTACTTTGTAAATTGACCTCTTCATTTCTTTTTAATCACCCTTAAAATCTTGCATTTTAATCTTTTGTGACCTGTTGTTAAAAAAAACAAACAAAAAAACCATCATCTGTAAGATTATAGTAGTGTGAACTCAGAGAAAGGGGCAGAAATCTTAATTCCTCAACAAAATGGAGACCATTTTCTAAATTACTTTTTGGCTGATGATCAATATTGTATTTATGTCTTAACAGGTCTTCATTTGCAAAGGACAATAAACTTCGTGACCACTTGACCCCAAATAGTGACCTGCCCATGGCATTAATAAGAAGGAAAATTATACAGATTTAATCAGCCATAGATCTATAGCGACCATAGCTAAAGACAAAAGAAACAAAAATAATAAAAAAACCAAAAAAAAAAACATGAAGAACAGAAATAATCTAAATGATTTAATTTATTGATTATTTTTGCTATGGCTCTAATATTAATCTCAATAAATTGCTAGTTTGAGTATGAGATATGAATAAGTCATTAGAGGCAACACTTGTTTTGCTGTGTACATTAATGAAATATTCCCCCATCAATAGATTTTTCTCCTACTGAGCTTAATGAGAAGGAAAGGAAATTAAAGAAATAATCCTAATTTGTTTCTATATGTTTCTAATTATTAGAAATGATGACAAACAAAAACAATTCAAAATTTTTGACTATTGAAATAAATAACACCAAACAATTAAGCATTTTGCTGGGATAAGATTGAATTGAAGAAAACAACTTTGAAGTCGTACCTTGTTGTCATAGAGACAAAAACGTATGAATTGCAAATTAGTACTTACCTATTTTAAAAAATCATTATACGGATATAATAAAAGTACATTTGCTGGTCCCTAAGACTTCCCTATAATCAAGTTTTAGTGTCAGTACATTGTGATAAAAAATTTCTTCAATGTTTTTGGATATGACTTTCTATCCAACTTGCCGTTTTTTTCCTATATCGTGGCCAAACCAGATAGAAAACCTAGTTGGATAAAAATCATCTACCATGATAAATCACATATCAGGAAAATTCATTTTATCAATTGTTTTAATTTCTTTTATGTAAATAAATCCTTTATTATTGATTATCTTTTAGGTGTAAAAGAACCTATCAATGTCATTTCAACAGTTTTGCACAAAAAGCCATTGTGATGTCATTGCAATGTAATATCAAAATGTTATATTGCAACAACATCACAATGGCGACGTCACAGAAAAATTCATTTCCGGATACATGGGTGACATCAACTGCATATATAGGGACAAACATGAGAAAAAGTAAAAGTCTGATCACAAAATATGGAAGATCTACATACATACACAACTGACTGAGTGTTTGTCTGTGTGTTTTACTTCATTATGTAAGAAACAATATCATAAGAAATCAAAGATTGAACAAGAAAGTTATGAAAAAGCTAGCTGGAAGGAAAGAGATATTTGTAAAGAAATATAATTTCATATCGAGATCAGCCTCACATATTACATCATGTTGTATTACTTTTTTGAACTTTTCACTTGCAGTTAATTAAATATCCTGTTGTTTGAAAAATTCTTGAAATCGGAATAATATTATTCAAAAGCTTTAATTATGCCCCTCTTCGAAGAAGGAAGGGCATATTGTTTTGCTGCTGTCTGTCTGTCTGTCTGTCGGTCGGTCAGTCCACCAACAGTTTCCGTTCACTTTCTTCACAGAGGCTGAACATATTGAAATGAAATTTAGTTTACAGGTTTATCATGATAATATCTTGGTCAAGTTTGATTTTGGGTTCAATCGAGCAATTTCCGACAGAATTATGCCCCTTTGATGTAGAAAAATTCCATTTATTTGACCTCATTCAGAGAGCAGAGACACAGCGATAAAAGTAGGTACGGTTTATGTTTCATTTGTGGGACACCAAAATACTGCGAATGGACCATTTGAAACATTAGAGAATATTATATAGTCCAGGAGCATAGGCTCAGAAATAAATAAGTTCTGACTAGGTTCAGAACAGGGTCTGAAACAGTGGTTGCAGACCAAATGTTGTACAAGGATAGCTGAAGGAAAATTATACGTTATAAATCAGTTAGAATCATCGTGTCTGATTAAATTTGATGAACAGTGTTTAAGAGTTGATTTTATTCCAATCATTTAGAAACGTAGGAAACGTTTAGGGAAAACTAATATCAGTGGTTTGAACCCACGTTACAATATTATATTAATTTTAATCAAGACTAATTCCAACAGTGCAAAAGGTCAGTTATGAGGATTTTCCTCTGTTTGAAAATGAATTTCAAAGTTGAGAATATGAGCCCATATAAAGGCTTGGGAGAATGTTGTTAATTTGTATTATTCTTACTGCCATTGCATTGCAGCACTAATAATAAGCTTCACATTGCTTCATGTTACGTATGGAGAAATGGTCAGGGCTTACCACAGCTGCAAAGTCGATTGGGAATTAATTTGCCTGAGAAAAGAAAGTTAAGGAGAGTATACAGAAGAATCAAGAACGACTTTGATATCATTAAATAGGTGTTTGTTGATGACTTAATCTTGTCAACAGCTGTTGCAGGAAATCTTTTCATACCTGTAAAACGACATCTACATCTGCTTATTTAATTAGTTTTCTATAGCCATGGTAGTGGCATATGGATAATCTGATTTGAATATATTACTGTGATGAAATATTTGGATTTGTATAAGCTAGCTAGAACAAAAAACCCCACCAGATATAAGAAATTCCTTTCAATTTATGAGTTTAAACCTTACTTTGAATTCCCTTGGTGAGCCTTTTTTACTTTGGGCTAATGCATATCTGTTCTGTTTTGCCTTATCAAGTTTTATCAACCATTAACATTTATTCATTATTAACTGTACATGCCAAGTATTTCATAAAGTATATTTTTCATTTAAGCTAGATAATAAAGGCTATTAAAATTGGAAATGGTTACTAAAAAACAGCCATTCTCTCATCAGAATTTTCTCATTACCCGAGCCTGGACAAAGACGATACAGTGCGTTAGAGATAACGTGGGCTTAAATGACATTCTCCTGATTAGTAATCAGTGGAAATTTAAGGGAGGTAAATTAAAATACGAAACAAACTGTGAGGCAAAAATGTTATAATTATGTTGAATGCATTACGGCAATGTGACAGGCCTACCGATAGAAGCCGCAAAGTTTTTTTTTAGAAACAAAAATTTCAAAAAAGTAAAATTTAATGCAAATAGATTAAAGGTTTATGGAGGTTCGTTGTAAGGCTCGGATTTGATAAAGAGATACCTCTCCACTCACTAACACTAAAGATTTAGATTTGCCAAATTGATTACAGCAAACATTTTTGTTTTAGGTTTTAATCTGTGAATTTTCATACATTGCAAATGTAGCAAAAAAAAAATATTGACAGCCTTGCAACTGACATCCTATTGCTTCTGTTGAAATCCTTGGGAAAGGGAATGCAGTATAAATAGAAATTTTAACTGATAAAAAGGGGGTGCTGACCGTATTGTTTTTGAGGTAAGCTTGATTTAAAATTTAGTGCAACTAATAACAAGAAACATCTTTTGTGGAGTGATAGGGTTTTATCCCATGCCAGCTATGAAGACATTTGGAAAAAAAATGAATGTAAATTAATGCTCGGAGAGATAAGTATCCAAACATTAAAAATAAAGAATTTGAAAATGCTAATCGGAAGTGAAGTAAAACATATGGTTAGGTTCCCGCTGTTTATGTCAAGGAGATGATGTATGCGATTTATTGCATCGTAGTGGCCATACTCGACCACTGATGAGGTTTTCACGAGATTAACCTCGGTTCGAACAGGCACTGTTTTATCATTTTGTGATATATGATTTGCTTATCAAGTTAAGCATTTTCACTTGATGCGTTCCTCCATGTAGCACTTGAGAACCGATAAGAGGTCAAATAAGCCTGCCCAGTTCCATCTTATGTCTTATCTTCAGCTCTTCTTGAAAATCTGTGAAGAACAATTAAGACTCTCTCTGGGTGCATATGCTTCCACATTGA
The DNA here is from genome assembly GCF_025612915.1 of Magallana angulata. Lineage (NCBI taxonomy): Eukaryota > Metazoa > Mollusca > Bivalvia > Ostreida > Ostreidae > Magallana > Magallana angulata. The sequence continues at coordinate 42,262,120 of NC_069116.1, forward strand.
ATCCATTGAAAATGTGCTTCTGGAGGAGTTACTTCCCGTAGAATAGCATTTATTGGTAGTGCTGTGTAGAGTAAGGCCTGGCAGGCTTATAGAAGAATTGAACCATGATTGTTGACCATCATCAACCGAAACCGGTTGACCAAACAATTGGATTGACTGACCTCTCCCTCAACTCCAAACTTCTAGTGGTATATGTCATATGTTTGGCCTGTTTCTCCTGTAGGTGGAACAATACAGGGAAAGTCTACAACAGAGCTATGTTGGCTGCACAGACAGTGGAGAAAACATAATGATGATATGGTTATCTTGATCTCAATTAATGTCTAATCAGATCATAGCAATATTTCACAATAAAGAGCATTAGTTTTGTAACCAACTGCTTTATAGAAGCTTATTGATGAATTGTCCACTTAACAGCTGTTTCTTTATTAATTGAAAAAGCTGTGTAGATTTTATATACCCAGCATTGTATTGTAAGGGTCAGCTAGAACAGAGTAATGAGAAATTTAATAAAGAAAAGGAAATAATCATATACGGTACATGAATTGACAAGGACCTTATCAGCATCAGTGGGAGACATCTGGAGCTAATTGTAAATTGTTTTATGGATTGACTAGATTTTTAACTTAATTGTAAACATGTACATCGTGCCCATTTTTATTCATAATAATTATATATATATATAAGTTAATTCCAAGAGAGAAAATGTTGATAGAATTAACCTCAGAACAGTCTATATCTAACTATAAAGATGGTCCTCAACAACGGATGTGTGCATTCATCTTGAATTAGTTGTTTATCCATAGGAGAAAAAACATGATATCATATGCATGCAGTCCTGTTGCCTTTACTTAAGGTAGGAGACTCTGAAAAAAAGTTTGCTGTAACAAAAAGTTGCCCCTCAGACATTGATTAATAAAGAAGAATTAAAATGTGAAATGGAAAATGCAGAACTAATTACCAGGCATTATCAAACCTAGACATCTTGTCGCAGGATTTTGTTGATATTTAATTGTACTTTTTAAGGTGGTGTTTATAGGTAGAGTCGATCTTTTTAGGGCACACAGGTGAATTTTATCTCGATTATCAAGTCCTCTGTTTGTAAATATTTCTGATAATATGAGCAAAAATTGATAGAGGATACAATTAAAATCTTATGTGCAGTGTTTTTTTTTCTTCTCTTTTCTTCAGTAGCTTAGTTTCTTTTCAAGTACTATTGATCCGTATTTTTCTGCCCCTCTCAGGGGCCTCCTGAGTTGGAAAGAAATTGCTTCCTCATTAATGAAGGGTCAGGTATTGAGTAAACAATTAGTAGATGTTAAAGTCTATAATTAAAGGTTTGATGTTCCTTTTAATTTTTATGGAACCGAGTTTCCCCGTAAAGATTATAAAAAAAGCTGTGTCTCCTTTACATTTAAAAAGTAAATATTAGGTGGTGTAGTCATTAAAAAGTCAGGGGAAAAGGTGGATTTTATAATTTGATGTTAGATGGAACTGGGGTTTCATCAATCCATTGCATTGATGTATTGTACAGATTCTGAAGTGTCGTTAAACTTGGTCCTGAAAGAAGTAATCAGGCATATTATAAGGTAATTTTGTTGTGGTATACATTTTCATCATTGATATTTATTTAAGGAGCTACTTTATTATCTACTGATATGAATGGTGAGTTATTAGTAATTACACATCTAGGTGTAGATATGATCTTTAAAAAAAAAGAAGAGTGACTGACATAATTAAACTTAAGTAAAAAAGTACCTTTGGTTGTTTGGACTGTGCTTTGAAGAAGTGAAGATAGGCTGTGTAGATTGAATTTGCATGGACTCCCTGAAAGCTGCATGAATTTTAGTATATCTGATCTAATCCAGAAGAGACAAAAAAGACAGATAGAAGCAATGTATATTATAGTCTATGGAGAACAGTATGGACTTGCCAGGACATGGCAATATAGACTTGTCCTCTGAGGCTAATGTTTTTTTAAAACTCTTCTAGAGTGGTCATAATAAACTAGTCAATAAAGGTGGTTAGCAAAGACTAGTTTAGAAAGGTTAGCATAGAATTGTCTAGAAAGGTTAGCATAGACTTGTCTAGAAAGGTTAGCATAGACTTGTCTAGAAAGTTCAGCATAGACTTGTCTAGAAAGGTCAGCATAGACTTGTCTAGAAAGTTCAGCATAGACTTGTCTAGAAAGGTCAGCATAGACTTGTCTAGAAAGTTCAGCATAGACTTGTCTAGAAAGGTCAGCATAGACCTGTCTAGAAAGTTCAGCATAGACTTGTCTAGAAAGTTCAGCATAGACTTGTCTAGAAAGGTCAGCATAGACTTGTCTAGAAAGGTCAGCATAGACTTGTCTAGGAAGGTCAGCAATGTCATGTCTAAAATGTTTCAAACAAACTTGTCTAGAGAGGTCAGCAAATAATTGTCTAGAGGGGTCAGCATGGACTTGTCTAGAGGGGTCAGCATGGACTTGTCTAGAAAGGTCAGCATAAAAAAGTCTAGAAAGTTAAGCATATATGAGGTCATCATACGCTTGTCCAATGCGACCATTGTTTAATGTGGTCAGTATGGGCTTGTCTAGTGAGATCATAATGGACTCATCTAATGAGGTCATCATGGGCTTGTAAACAGAGGTCAGCATTGCCTTGTCCAGTGAGGCCAGTAATCAGCATAGGCTTGTCCAATGACATCATAATGGGCTTGTCTAATGCGGTCATTTAGGTTTGTCAAATGAGACCATAATGGGCCTGTCAAATGAAGTCATCATAGGCTTGTCTATTACGTTACATTTAGAAAATTGTGTTTCTTTATTTCAAAAATTAATCATACTGTTTATTCACCCCACTTACTTTCTTGACCTCTACAACTATATTGTATATATGTAAATATGTTTGCTCTTTTTATGTACCTCTTGTACCATTATATGGTGTTGAGTGAAAATAAACTGAACTGAACTGATCCAATGAGACCATAATGGAATCGTCTAATGAGGTCATCATGGGCTTGTTTAATTAGATCATAATGGGCTTGTCTAATGAGGTCATCATGTTTGGTTTGTCCAGTAAGATCATTATGGGCATGTTTAATGATGTCATCTTTGTCATGTCCAATGAGGCTAATAATAGGCATGGACTTGTCCAAAAAGATCATTATGGGCTTGATTAATGAGGTCATCATGGGCTAATCCAAAGAAGTCAGCATACGTTCATCCAATGTGATGAGAAAGAGCTTGTCTAATAAGATCATTATGGGCTCCTCCAATGAGATGGATTATGGGCTTGTCTAAAAAGGTCATCATGTGCTTATCTAATGAAGTTAGCATTTTTGACAAGTTGAAATTCTTTCTGAAGCACTCCCGACACCTTGGACAATTTTTTAACTTTTGCTGTACTTTCATGTAGTTTGCAATACAAAATCCCTAAAGACTTTTTTTTTATAGCTGTCTATTGAAACCATTTTTTATACTATTGAATAAACATTGTTTGGACCGTGAATTATTTATGAATATCAAATAAATTATGCTGCAAACAATAATCTTGGGACAGTCAGTATTACAAGTTCTCTTTTATACTCATTTAAGAGTTTTTTGATGAATCTATATTACTTTATTTTGTATTGGACTTCAAGCTTCCAATCCACTTATGCTTACCGGTACTTGCAAGCTTTAAAAATGAATTTTAGATAGAGGGTGCATTAATATTAAGTTTTCTATGAAACCATGGCAATGTAGTTGAAAGTATAGCAGAAATTTCACCTGTACGATGATTTACTGAGAATGACACGAAAATAATTATGAGAATGCGTTTTGATTTAATGTGTCATTAGACTGACAATTAGATCTCCTTAATGTTAAAAATGACAGAGCAGACTGACAAATAACCTGACCTTTGTCAAACTCTGCTTGTTAAGTGTTTACACTTTTAATTAACATGTCAGTATAGCTGATCTTTTGAAAAACTGGCAGGTTAGATCTAGAGCACTATGTGTGAAAATGAAAAACCTGATCATATGATAGCTATTTATTTTGGGGTTTTTAACCATACATTTTTGTTGAAAACTTAAAATATTAAATTCATTGCTAATGAGTTCAAGAGACAAGAATTGAAAAAAAGAAGGAATAACAGGAAATATACATCAAAAATGTTAATTATTTTAACACGTATGTAATATGTGTTTATCCTGTTGTTAATTAGTACACTAATAATTAATATCCGCAGAGTGGGTTAAAAGATGAAATGTCTTGTTAATTAAATAAATTGTTGTCTATTTTTATCTCAAGATCTTTGTGATCCTTATATTATGTAAGTGGGATTTAGCTTCTTATTGTTTACTTATGAAAGCCAAATGGTGGCTATTAGAGAATAGAGAAAGTATAATTTACTTCTTTTTTTTAACTTTGGTTTGCAACTTGAAGAACAATTCCCAATATAAGTATATTTGATAATGAAAACATTTAAATGAGTTTAGAATACAGACATTGTTTAAGAAAAAGAATAACAGGAAGTTTGTTGCTTGACTTTTTAATTGTTGATTAAATGCGTACTAATTGTATCCTGTTGTAGTTAGCAAACTGATAATGAGTATCTACAGGATCGTATAGAATACTCTTAATATTCTAGATTTGATCATAAGGTCACCTCGCACTCAGGTGACCTATTGCTTTGTCTTTTGTTGTTTGTTAACAATTTTACATTTTTCTTTGAAAGTACAAGGCCAATTGTTATCATTTTTAATGTGAAGCATCTATATGGTAAGAGAAATTGAAATTGTAAAATTCAGGGCTCTTAACCACCCCTGGGGCACGTACCACAGGTGGGGCCAAATATACTAAAAAAGCAAAATTTCGAAAATCATCTTCTCTACTCTAACACAAGTGAGGAAAAAACTGAATGCATGGTTATGATGTCCACGAAGCCCTCTACCAAAATTGTGAAATTCATGGTCCTTGGGTCAGTGGTTCAGGCCTTAGAGTGGGGCCAATATGGCCGTATAGTAAAATGTATCAAATTTTTGGAAAAAAATCTTCTTCGCTACTCCCATATATATTTGTTATAAACTAAATGCATGGTTATAATGTCCATAAAGCCTAGGACTAGGCCTACCGGTACATTGCCATATAGTGAAAATGTATTAAAAATCTTCTTCTTTACTCCCACGTGTGGGGAAAAAGTTAAATGCATTGTTATGATTTCCACTCCTCTTCTGAATTGTGCCATTCATGGCCCCTGGATGTGGGGTTCAGACCTTGAGAAGGTCCAATATGGCATATAGTGTTAATGCATATCATGTTTAAATATCAACTTCTCTACTCTCGCACATCTGTAAGGAATCCGAATTCATAATTGTGTAGACCAGGAAGCCTTTTACCAAAATTATGAATTTCCTGTCCCCTGATATGGGTTTTGACTCTAGGGTGGGGCCAAAATGGTCATGTCGTGTTAATGCATTTAATGTTAAAAAATTGTTTTCTTTACTTCTGCTGACACTGAATAAAAACTGAATGTATATTACAATAGTAAATAAAGCCCCCTACCAAAATTTTAAATTTTGTGACCCCAAGATAGGGATTTTGAATCTAGTGTAGGGCCAAAAACAGTCATATGTACAGAGTAGGGGTTCTTACTGCAGGATGTGGCCAAAATGGTCAAAAAGTGTTAATGTATACATCTACTGACATAGAATAGAAACTGACTGCATATTCAGAATAAACATTATGCAATCGTTTTTCATAATATATCATGTCAGCTACATGTAAGGCAAGGGTTATGGCTAGGAGGGGGGTATACATTTGTTGTAATATTTTATTCTGCTCAGGAATTTCAGTGAAAGAAATGAGTTAATCCACATGTTTAGAAAAGAAAGATAATGAAAGTGGGGTGGGGTTTTGTAACAGTGAATAGAGTTATCTTTCCTTGCTTTTTTATGATGGAGTTATCTTCCCTTGCTTGTTCATACTTAGTGATTAATTATAATAAATAAATAAAATAAGAGGTTGTATGATTAAAAGATTCATGTAAGTATTTTTATTATTTAAAACAAAATAGCCAAAACAGTTTTTGAACTTTCTAAATAAACAAATAGACATGTAAATTGGCTAGCAAAAATCACTTATAAGTGGAATATATAAAATCGTTTTGGGATAAATGCCAGATGGCGACAAGGCAATATTGGCTGGATTTTGAAAAGCTGGAATGTGTGAAGGAAGTAGAAAGATTTCAATGGGGTTTTATTTTGTAGTTTAATTGCCCCATTTAAGTGGGGGAGAGTTTCTGTCTGGCCCTTGGGGATGGGGGATGTGAGGTTGTTTTATATAAGACATGTATACTAGCCATCTTGTTTTAGTTTATCTATGAAAACATACACATAAACCTATCTTGAAAGTTTAAAAGGTATGGGGGAATTATTTCCTATTAAAGTCTTGCACCTTTTAATTATCAGGTCATGCACTCTGTTATGATCTTAAGGTTTTTCGCCAAAATTACCGGTTTCATAGGTTTTTTTTTTTTTTAAGATTTCGGGCAGAGAGTTGGTCATCATTACAATATTTTAATTTGTTATAGTCTAGAATGATAATTAAATACATATATGAGATTTCTCGACAGGTCTGTGTAATGGGCTATGGTACTCAGATGACCGTTAAGGCCTGTTGGGCTCTTGTTCAAGTTAACAAAGGTTATGCTAGAAATTGTCATGGCCATTTTATGTATGACAATTTATTTGACTTATCAGTTGTAATAGTGTAAATTATAAGACTGAGACTGAGGGTCATCCAGCATAAAACTCAAAGTTTTGTTTGCTTGTTCAAGTTCCTTGTGTGATTCCCCTGTGTGACCCTGTGAAAGATACCCGGGTATGACAAACCATATCAAGCTTTTTAGATAACCTATGTACATGTGTTTTGATGATGAAAATCAGGCTTGTGGCTTATGTCTTAGTAAGATATGAAGAGTCAGTTTTTACCTATGGAAAAATTGTATTTTGCAAGTATCCTTTGAAGTCAGTAGAGGGAAAGGAAAGATATTGAGACATTGGTGACCAGTAGGCCTTTGATTTTATGTCCTGATAGTACCTGTGCGCTGTTGCTCTTTTCAGAACATGCAAGGTCAGTTGTCAATTCGGGAGAGTGCAATATGGTCACTGATAGTGTACATTACTGTTTATTAGGTACCGTGCACTGTAAGATTTAATTAATATCTCTTGACACATTTCAAATGTTGTTCAACGTTTCACATTGGCAGAACACGTTTTTCTCTTTGACATGTAGATTTACTTGAAACTTGTCTCAGAGCGGTGGTGTGCAGTCCTGATTATCTTTACATGATCTACATATTATGCACAAATTACCTATACACCAACTGCTGGCATAATCATTTGTTACACCACATTTCTTTATCACTGATTGTCAATGACCAAGGTGAAATTCATGACTTTGGCATACTTATAGCTGTTATTTTGGCAAGCAACGTCTATTAATGTAAGTTTTAAAACACATAAGTTTGTTTTTAACAAAAAAAAGATTTTTTAAAAATCTCAATATCTATAATAGCTTTTCGGTTTTCTTACAGCATTCTTAATTATTAAATTTACACCTCAAGGTTCGTTGGGGATATGGGGGATTTTCTGCCTAAATTCGTAATGCATCAGAGATAATAACGTAGATAAAGAAATAATGAAACTAATATTTTGCACCCTGTGAGTGTAAGATCTAATGACCGGTTACCTATGAGGCTCCGTGTTCATCAGAAATAATTCTACACCTATTCAACTTGTTTTTCTCGCCCCAAAGTAATCTGAAGAAGATAGTATGCTTCTTTGTACACAATGAAGTTGTAATCCTGTGTGATGTGCATATGTCATTAACATGTTTTAGGACCTTCTCCAGTGTTTGCATTGTTTGGCATTGCCAATCCATATTAAAGTTTTCTAATCTTTTCCCACCCTGTCTCTGACTTAATGAATTCATTATGGAGCGGACAGACAGAGGGCCCACTGTTAGGTATTGCCGCTCCCCCATATTTGCACATTCAATGAAGTTTTATTAATTGTCACCAAGGATTTGTCTGAATTTGAAATTCATCTAAAATTTAAAAGGGAATTAAACTCTGATGATTTTCAAATATTGAGAGGAGAGAGATAAATGGGTTTATGATCTTACTGGCGTCACTAAGGCTTCTGTGATGGCATTCGCACTTAGTTTTAATGACCAGGATATTTAATATACCAAATGGAAAATGAAAGTATTGTTTCAGTTAAGGAAAAGGGTAGCATGAAATTTAATTTTACCTCTCGCAATTAGGAGAGTGACCTGCCAAAAAATGAATAAAAAAACATGTGGGAAAGTCTGTACGCCGAAAGGGAACTTTTAGTAGCTTTTTATGGCAGCTTAAAATCAAACTTATATGAAACTGCGTGGTTCCCAAACTTTATAGTTGAAGATTGCATGATTTGTAAACAATTTTGCTGCATGCACCTCTTCCATGACTAAAATAAAGTTCAAATTACTTTCAGTATAAGAAGATAGAGGTTATATAGGGTTTTTTCATCCATCTATTCAAACATATAGTCCTCATTGTAATATATACCTGGCCCCAGGCTTACAGAACTAAACCAGGTAAAAAAAAAAAACGAGTGGTAGGTCAAGGTTAATTTGTTAACAGGGTCATGGGGTCAAAAATAACATTTGTGCCTTAAATAGTATCAAAGATTTGATTAAAGCTTTGATGAGGGAAATTAAATTCAGCATGTTATGTGTTATTCATGGAATGAAAATGTACAACTTACAAGGTTAATTGGTTATAAAGGATCAGTATTTTGTGTTTAAATTTTAATTATTTGAACAGCATGTTGCATTAATAGGCAATGAAGAAGTTAGAAAGTGTATGATAGGGATTTGCATTGGTTATATAAACAGTACAACATACTGTTTGAGTACCATTAAACATTGGGTAACTCTTATTTTTTAATCTGTAATGT
>NC_069116.1:42273589-42303589 GCF_025612915.1 Magallana angulata
TTGATCTTCAACATTCAAGAAAAAAAACCCAGAATATGTGAAGGATTATTATGCAGATTGTATATTTTAAAATCAAAAATCATAGCTCTGTTTTAGGTAGTACTGGTATCTGGAATGCTAAAATTTCTGTGAATACAAAGTACTCATTGAATCTAATGATACAGTTGAATTAACAGATGATCTTTAGTTAACCAGTTATCATTAGACCAGTGGGTTAAAATTTGCATTGAGAATGGGAATTAACATATATAAAAAAAGGAGAGAGAGCGAGCTTCAAAGTCGGCGCAGATATATATAGATTTGGTAAATTAATTGCAATTCTTTATTCTGATTGTACATCATAAAAGTTTGTGTTCGCCCTAAAGTAATATGGAAAGAGAAGAGATGTGATACAAATATTACTTCACACTTATTTCATATCTATATTACGCATGTATACATGTATATTTCTCTTGGTATATATCAGACTTACTTAACACTCTGACCACAAGAGACCCTTTTTAATGGACATCTATCTACCTTGATTTATCTACTGCGAAAGATGAAGGATGACATCTGACAGAAATCACAAGTATTTCTCTTAACACTTGGATATAGGACCACATAAAAAAAGCACTAAGGCTGATACTTTTTGTTACATATCAAGAATTTTACCAACTACCTCCCCTCTTTCTCCCCCCCCCCCCCCCCCCCTTCCTCTTTAAAATAAAGTTGCTATTAAAATAAATGCAGGTAGATATTAATTTTGAGCCATTTTTTTTTTTTGCATTTAACACTGGTTTTCTTTGTTATTTGGTATGGAATGATTAAAAGATCAGAAAAATATATTCGCTCTGCGGGCACCCTATAGTGATCAGTCTGTCCATTCGTCCGTCTGTCCATCTCTCCATCCAATTGTCTGTCTGAGATCGCTTGTTCGGAGCATATCCTCTCTACCCTTGGCCCAATCTGGCTCATACTTTGGGTAAAGGGTGTGCAGTGACCTTGAAGCATGTTTCTAGGTTTAAGTTCTTAGCAGAATTATATATAAAATTCTTGTCCAAGACATTTCTTCTCTTCCCTTGGTCCAATCTGACTCATACTTTACTCACAGAGTGTCTATTGTCAAAGAGTTTGAAATGACCTGAAATGAAGTTTGTAGTTCAAGGGTCAAGGTCATATCAGACCATGTAATAATCTTTTTTTCCGATTATATATACTTTCTACTAAGTCCCATTTGGCTCATACTTCACATAGACAGAGATTTTGGGTAAAGGGTGTGTTGTGACCTTGAAGCAATTTTCAAGGTCAAATGTGAAATTGATAGCAGAATTATCAAACTTCACCTACGGAGCGCTTTTTGGTAAATGGTGTGCAGCGATCTAGAACCAAATTTTTAGGTCAAACTTCACCTAAGGAGTGCCTTTTTTTGTAAGGGGTGTGCAGTGACCTAGAATCAAGTGTCTAGGTCTAAGGTTAAGGTCATATTAGAATTATCTACCTTTGCTCCAATCTGGCTCATACTTCACCCATCTGGTGCCTTTAATCAAAGAATTTGCAGTGACCTTGAATGATGTTTGTAGGTGAAATGTCAAGGTCATATCAGTACCACTCTTAAACTCTTGTTTAAGAGTGTATATATACTCTCATACTTTACTTTATCAAAGCTATTTGATTAATGGCATGCAATGCAACCACGACGACGTGAAGGTCATTGGGAATACCTTTATAATCAGTTTAAAACTGTAGATTATTTTCCATTTGCTTAATCATACTCGGATTGAGCATAAATGCCTGTATGTAAGGGGTAATGAGATTGAAGGAGAAGTTCTGTGCCAGCTGGAAATAGTTATAGGTCAAGCTCAAAGCAAAATCCTCTGAAATTCTTTTTATCCTATTGTCCATCATTTGTCCACCATCTCAATGTTGTCTAGTTTGCTTGTGTATCTATCTCTTTGTGTTATATAACTAAAACTTTTTATTGCCAGTATCTTTTAAACTTAATTTGATATATATGGTATGTTTTGGTGACCTGAAAAGTCAAGGTCATGTGACAGTTCAAGGTGAGTGATAGTACAAGGTCACAGTGATAGTTCAAGGTCATAGTGATAGCATAGAAATGATCAAGCTCATATGGAACTTTGTTTGAAGCATTTTGTAATGGAGGACCATCTTTTAATTAGATTTTTTAGTGAATTTATTCATAGCTTTATGGGGAAGTTTTCTATTTTGTGTGTGTACTGAGCGAGGGAATCAGCCGTTCAAATTGCCATATTGAGGGGGATGAGTAAGCCAAATGTTTTTATTTTTCTTTAGAAAGAAATGTTAAATATGATGTGACCGTGCAGCATCTGAATCAAATATGATGTGACCGTGCAGCATCTGAATCATCAAAATGGGGAGAAAACCACATCAAAACCTACCAGATATTTTTTGTTTATTTGTATGATTATCTTTTAATAAAATCATTAGATTTCAATTAAGAATCGTGAGTGTCAATTTTTTTACAGCATTTTTCTTGAATGTGGTAATAAGTGTGTATATGTAAGGGCAGTCAGGGTTTATTAACAAAGTATTAGTGACAGGTTTGCCTCTCTATTACGCAGATAGTAGTATATTATCAGCAGCAGAACGTGTAGCTTGGGCTAATTAAAACTCTCACTTTCAGATTTCAAAGCTTAAGTTACTGCAGACCAGTAGAAGAATATAGAATCTCCAAATCAAATTTCTGTGAAAGAAAACAAAGAATTTGTAACTTTTTCTCACATTTCTTTTTGTTTTGTTAAGTGTTAACTTTAAAAATCAACAGGTGTAATGCAGGGAAATGAAAATGTGTTGCTGATGACACATGGTGACAAAGACATGGGGATGTATAATATGAGAGATTGGTTGGTTGTTATATGAGTTTAATGACGGGTCTTCTGTTTTATTTGCCACATTGGAAAGAAAACTTATTACTGACTGTATTCTATTTTGCACCTTGCTGCATGTTGAATTCAGATACCAAATGAATGAAGACCTGCAATGATATTTTGAGTTCTTTTTTTTTTTGGGGGGGGGGGGGGGGGGGGGGTAGGGTATATCAAGGAAGAGATGAAGCTTCATGAAAAATAAATATGCCAGTGTGAAGAAATTAGTTTATTTACTGATCCATGTGAAAAAATAAGATCACTTAGGGTATGAACTTATTCAATCAATGAACATGTTTTTATTTTGCTTTATTATTATTTAATGCATCAGTTGTACTAGAAGCTCAAACAGTAATCCTTGTGAGGCCGGATATATGACCTCTTGACAGATATTTAAAAATTCATGTAAAAATGGATGGTTTTGCTTTTCAGTATAAGGTTCCCATACAGGAAAAATACTGTATTCAATGCAAATGTACATATATTGTGACTCTGTTGGCTTGCCCCTCACCTTTCTTCATCCTTCTGCTCTTTCAATGTTGCTGCACATGCACATATTAACATTAGTTTCCCATTGTACAATGTGTTAATGCCAATTTTGACCTCATTATTTTTTTTTTTATGTGGGGGTGGATGTGTATCTGTGTTGATGACTTATTGAACAATTTCTGGTTATACACAATTGACTTTCTTTTGGGAAAGTAATATGACACTTATTGGCTTCTGAAATAAATCAATCTTTTTAGTTGACATCAGGGGTATTTATGATCTTTTTTGTTTTTAGAAAAAAAAATCCATATGATGGATCCTCAATTTACTTGTTTTTCATTGATTGATAAAATTTTCCTTTTCTTCATTGTCTGTAATAGTTAAAAATTTTTTGATATGTAATATGTTAACAAATTGCATCATTATATATTTTCTCCATCAATCTATCTTTTATTCTATTTTTTTTAAGGGAAAATTTCTAAATGCTTATTGTAATTTGCTACTTTTTATCTTCATTAAGGTTGCTTTCTCCCTTGAGGCCGTTAAATTTTAATGTGATGATGCTGATTTGACATTTTGAAGAAAGTTGATTGAATCTGAATAAAGATGCGTTGCCTGTGGCCAATGCACTAAGGCCATCATTTTTTAATTTTTAGATTTACGAAATATTTTTCAAATTATTTGGGTAGGAGGAGGGAAAAAAAATAAAAATAAAATTGAAAAATTTGTCCGTCGAGAAAAAAAAATAAAAATAAAACAATTTTTCAACAATATTTTTTTTATTTTTAAAATAAGAACACATGTCCAGGAGCTGCCATTTTTTAAATATATAAGTAATTTTGGTTGTTGATGATGTTCTTATCATAACATACTTTATCCATGGGCACTGAAAATTTGTGTTAATATATTGTAAATGCATGTATAAAAACGAAGGTTTTTTTTTTTTATATATATATACAAGTACATACTGTACATATACATTAAAACCACAAAAATTAAGGGAGTTTTCACTTCTTCCTTGCAGAAAAATAGGAAGAAGTTTGAGAAATCATTTAATTATTTAATTAAGTTAACAATGCTATTCACAAATTCAAAATTTAAAATATTGTTACTGAAAATAAATTGGATTAGAAGCATGTCCATAAATGTCAGTAAAAAATCAAACAATTTTTTTTTATTTAAAAAAGACGAACTAATTTTTAAAATTTTATTTATTTATGTAATTATACCTTTAATAAAGGAAATGTTTCGTTATTTTGTTAGCTTAATGACAAATAAAACCATTCTCTTTCCTTCAGTCATAAGAATCCTGTGTTCAGTGTGTTTAGGGTTATTAGTCCAACCCTATGACCCACTTACAACCATTATGTAGAGGATCTATTTCCAAACGGTTAAATTATGATTATTTTAGAATTTATTTTGCAAAAATGTTTTTTAAATAAGTAACTTATCATTTTCTTGCCAAGGAGTTTTTTTTTAAATTTACGGAATTGTGATAGAAAAAGACTTCAACTTCTCTTTCTTGAGGAAATTCTGGCTAAGTTGCCGATCACAAAACTTAAAAGGGTCGTAAATTGTAGGGTTGGACGAAAGCAAACAGAAGTAGGCCCAATGGTGTTTTGTTTGTGACTTCTAGTGCCTATGACTTGATCGGAAAGAACTTGATCTTTTTAATTAATCAATGCATGAACAACAATAATTCAGACTTACACATACGTGATTGCATCAACATTAATTTTATTTTTTCCAGAAAGGAAATTTCGGGTCGGAGGAAAAAATAAAATTAATAGCTAGTTTAGGTCCTTTTATTTTTATTTGAATTTTTAAAAAATAGGGTCGGCGGGTTTGTAAATCGAAATTTAAAAAAATGCTGGCCTAAATATGAATGAAGAAAGTCCTAATGAATGTATAAAAATACAAAATGCAATATACTTAATTTCCAATTTATGCAAATATCTGTACTTTTTGAGAGCAGAGTTTGAAAGATTCTAATTGTGTTGTACTTTCCTAGATTGAATTATTTCTTGTAGATGAAATTTTACTGTTCCATTGTAATGTTTTTGTTTCCAGCAGTTTTCAATTAAGTTATGGATTTGAAAAAAAAAAAATGAGCATTTAGCAGATCTTGCATTTGGGATTGGTCATTTAAATGGCAAATTCATGGTGTATTTAGTATCTGCAGGCCTTGTTACAATACCAGATCGGTTTGAGAATAAAAAACAAAGACAATGGCAATAATTGCAATCATTGAGTGCCGGCAGAATGCTGAATAATTAACAATTCCTCCAAACAGTTATGCAAATTAATCCTACATTGAGGCAAATCAAGAAAAATTCAATGAATAATATTATAAGGAGGGCTGTATCCGTGGAGGCAAGCTGTAATTAAGACACACTTATCTTCCACTAACTTCTAGAGGGTCCAACCTAATAAAAATAAGAATTCTATGCATCGTGGTGTCTCCCAATCAAAAGATCAGCGAATAGGACATTGCTGCTTTTTTCTTTGCACTATACCTACCCAGAACCTCCAGGATTTTTCAGCACATTCATCGTGTTTCATGATTATTATTATCATCAATTTTTTTTCGTAAGCTGCACGATTCACTAATTAGATGACTGATAATTCTCATTGACAGTTGGGATCAAGGTCTAGTGTGTTAACACAGCGTATTGCTCTGTGTCATTGCAGATTCTGGTGGTCTACAGTTCATACCCAAGGAAGCTCAGTCTTATCTAAAAGGTAAAGCTGGATGTTGTCGAAGTAATGAAGTTGTTCACTCTCAGTTTGTATAAGTTGCAAGCAAAAATAATGGCTATAGCCATATAGCCCCTTGTCATCAGTAGCTGTGGGTTTATGCAGCATTCATAATTCTTTTTCTTTTGGATCAATACTTTTGCCATACACTAAGTATGTAATCAAATTATGGGCTTAGGCAGTGACCCAGAATGGTGGGTTGGCAATTAAGTAAGAAGTCAAAAAAAAAAGAGCTAGTCACACAATACTCCAGCAAGTTGCATATCAATTACAGAATATTTAATCCATATTAAAAAAAAATTCAAATACTGATGAAAGCGAGGACAGAAAAGAGAAATATCAGTAGAATCTGTACTGTAATGGACTGGTGTCAGAAGCAGGTTGAAACGGTGAGGGCAAAATGTTTTAGGATATTGAACACACTTTGTGCTGATGTGCCATTCTAACGCAATTAGTGATACATTCCAGGTCTGAAATAAACTGGTGTCTTCCCCTGATTAGTATGCATCAGATAGGGATGTTAGCTTTTGTCACTGATGGTGATACATCTGTGGTATTTAACAATAGTTAATAATATTTTGGTCATAAAATAAAGGAGGACTGGAGGCGAGACAGGGTTCCTTTGTTTTTTGGGGTTGATTTTATGAGTGATTTGTGTGCATTTTAATCAGTACCTAAGATATGGTCCAATTCTTATTTGGGAGTAAGATAAGATTTGGTGTAAAAAAAATTTTGGAATCGAATTGAAAACTTTTGATGAGTTCACATGAATTATTCAACTTTTTTCTGCTGGAGAACAATGCATGCAGTTAAATGTTGCAAAACAAGCATTTTAATATATCATTAAGATTGGCTTATATTCTGAGGAAGGAGGAAAACCTAGAACTGTTGTTTAATTTCAATGATATTTATGGAAAAATCCTACAGTGATTGCAACAAAAGTTCAATGATTTGTGAGCTTAGCTTGATCTATTCCGAGAGATATGCAAAAATTTTGTTTAGATTAAATATTTGGTCATGCAATTTTATTTGGCTGTAGAAATATCTGATTTTAATTAATGTTTAATGTTATGCAACGTACTTTCTCTGGCACATATGATCTTTTGGAGTTTTTTTTGTACTGCAGTTATTACATACTTATGAAGATCTATAATAATATTGTGATGCAGATGTGTAAAAAGAACATATGAAAAAAATTCTACACCACAACTGATTATAAAAACATCATGTATGCCTTGGCAAATTTCTCTCATTTATAGATTCGTATATTCCCTTTTTTCTTCATTAAATGAGTATCTGAACTTAACAATGGCATCTTTTTTCTTGGATAAGACCTGGTCATAAAATTTTAATGAAATATCAAATAAACTTGAACAAAGAGCGCAACTAATTTGTGTGAAACGATGACATAATAAACTTTTCTTTGATCAATGTGAATAATTGTGCTTCAGCTGAAGCAAGATGCCTGTATGTAAGTCTAAAATCAGACTTTAATTGACATCTGCTTGTTAATCTCGTGCATTGAAGTTAAAATTATTTAACTTCTATAATGCAACAGGTGGCAAGGAAGAAGAGGGCAAAAAAAATCTCCTGCGTGAATTTGTTTGTTCTTTCTAAGTCTTATGCTTTTCCTGTCTTATGGAATACTTAATGAAGCAATTTAATCTTAAATCTGGTGCCAGTTTTCATTTTAACACCTTTATCCCCATGCAGAGATTTAGATCTCTCTATTGACCTTGAACTTCAATCCCAAGGAGTTAACTTTGGGAGTAAATTTAAAAAAGCAAAAATTCATGTTTAATCTGAATGGAAGTGAAAAAAGAAATCATTACATCTACATCATTTTTTTAGCAGAATTTATGTTGAAATTATTAAGTTAGGATTCAAATGAAAATATTAGAATAAAATACAGTATGTTTGTATAAAAAAAAGCATAATTTATGTGTATCTTTTTTTCTTTTTTTGTGAAAAACTTTAATATTGCTTTAGAAAAATTTCAAGTAATGCATGCAGAAATAATATTCTATATATATATGAAGAATTCATGAACTATTATAGATCTCCATGAATCAAAAAGCCAGTTCATCATCAGATAGAAAAAAAAATTTGGTTTGGTATGTGAATTGATGAAGCAGCGTAGATAATAGAGACTGTGATATGGCTAGGGAGAAAGGGGAAAGCTATTCAGATGTGCATTATACATATAACATCATAAATCCACAGTAATTAGTTTGTTTTTCTCGAGTAAAGTAAAACCGCATCTAATCCCAAATGAGGATTATTTTATTGACAGATATATTAATTGCTGAATGAACATTTATTCCATTGCCATGGTTACTGTTTTGTATGTCATTTAGCATTATGGTATCAACAATCCAATTTGCTATTTTAATTCTTAGCCCATTCCCTTGGTCTCTGCATGACCATTTCTCTTCGCACTGTTCATAATCATTGCAGAAGAGGTTAGGTGCAAATTGCTTCGCCCAGCAAGTTGTGATGTATGTATAATTGCTATGCCTCCATGTAACTTGATGCGTTTTTGTGAATTTGTTAATACTTTTTTTCTCTTTCTTCTAATTTTTTAGTGGACACCATAAAGAAAGATTTTTTAACTGCACGGGATGATTTGCAAGACCTTCCAATAAGGGTAAGGCTAATGCTAGCAAGAATGTGTTTGATTGCAAAATGCAAATGCTAGCTTGCATGATCATCACTTTTTTAACAGAAGGGTATTTCAGATATAGATATGTACAGTGTGTATGATATACTGTAAATGTATTATATATAAGCTTATACAACTTTTGGCAGAAATTGAATTTTCAACAAATTGGCGTAGATTTTACTAAGCACATTTGAATTCACATATATATTATAGACATTTGACAATGTATTAGATTTAGTGGAAGCTGCATTTTGACAAATGCACTGATAAATAAATTATACAGTCAAAGTAAAACAGTTACACATTAAAACACTTCTTGTAATTATGTTTCCATATATTTAAAATCTTACAGGTTTTAAGAAAAATGTTCAAAACAAACTGTGTAGAAAGTAATGCAGGTTAATGAATGTAAAATGTTTATAAGATAAGGGTTTTTTCCTCAAAATTTTCTGGACTCAAATTGAAATTTTAATTTTAAATTGATAGGGAAAAAATTGAAATTTGTTTTTTTGTAGGAAGTATACCAGTCTTTATAACATTTTTAGCTGCAGCTTGTGCTGCACCATATTGTGCCAAAACTTCATTGTTATCTTAGAGTAGAACATTTGGTCTATAAAAATCCAATCCCATTTGTTTTTATAAAACTTATTTCATCATCATGTGGAATGAATATCAGTATTTTTAGATTGCAATATTGAATATTTGAGTTATTTGCAGATCATCATCAGAATTAAAACTCGATAGGTTCATGCAATGTAGAATAATGTATCGAACTTGAGATAATCACAGGTATATTTAGACACCTGCATCGATATGACTTACAGATTTGTAGTTTACTTCTAGCTGTTAATTACTGTAAGTTGTAATTTTCGATATAAACTTGTAACATTTTGACTTCTTTGTTATTGTTGGGATGAAGACTTCTAGTTCATGTATTTGGATATCTTTATTATTGTAGGTAAAACTATTAGCATTTTGACATGGTTTCCTTTGGTAAACCATTAGGCAGTATTTTGACTTAATGGTTTATTTTGAAAAACTTGTAGCATTTTAACTTCTCCAAGCTTTGGTAACTGTTTTATGAATGTATCATTAAATAATTAAGATTTTTTATGAAGACGGCAAAAAGAAGAAAGATATAGGTATGAAATGAATTAAAATTGAAATAAATTTATAAGATCATCAAAAGCAAAATCATGTGCATAAACTGGCCCTATTGAATTGTAAATGAGCTCATTTATCCTGAAAGACTCAGCTATTCAATACTGGCAGGTCCCTATCCACTAAATAATTATAAAACCATTAAACGATGCTTTCTCACGAAAACAATTGCAGTCCTCTCAGCGATATTTTTTTTCCTTTAAAAAAGGACCATACCAACTTTTCACACCTTTTAAAGGTCATCCTGAGGTCAATTTGCAAAACTCTGATCAATGGCTATCTTTCAGTCCGTCTTAAAAGGTTTGATCCCTGCAGTCAACATTATCAAATCACGTATAATTAATGTGAGCTCTGCAGTCTCTTTTTATTTGACCTTGTGAACTATTCATAACAGTGGTCACTCCATAGACCACCTTTTAAATAATATTAAGATGTTTTGTTTTTATTTTAAACTTCATCGTCTTACTCCTTTTAAAATATGTCTCAGAGAGACATATGCATTACTTTTTAAAAAGGGTTGGGGTTTTTTTGGAATGATTACATCCATCTATCTTTCCCTCTGTTTGTTTGTCCACCCTTTCCATTTTTGTGTCCCATACATAATTTATAAAAGAAGAAGGGGAATAATTAGTCTCATATTGATCATGAACTTAGTGTGTCATCACCCTCATATGAGGTCAGTTGACCAAAATTAACATAATCAGCATGAAAAGAAGCTTTATTAGGTCCCTGCTTTGTAGGCAATTTAACCCATAATGGTAAGTCTGTCTGTCTGTCTATCTGCCAATCTTAGATCATGTGTCTGGGGAGTATCTTCTCTTCCTTGGCCCAGTCTGGCTCAAACTTTACTTAAGGAGTGCCTTATGGTAATGGGTGTGCAGTGACCAAGAATCAAGTTTCTAGGTCTAAGGTTAAGATCATAGCAGAATTATCTCAAAAATCCTTGTCCGGATCATTATATTCTCTCCCCTTGGACCAATCTGGCTCATATTTCACCCACAGAATGCCTTTGGTCAAAGGGTTTGCAAAGACCTTGAATGACATTGCTAGGCCAAGGGTCAAGGTCATATTATTACTTACAAAAAAATTTCTAAAGCATAATTATTCTTCCCTTAGCCCTCTCTGGTTCATACTTCACAGAAACAGAGCTTGGTAAAGGATGTGCAACAACCTTAAACCATGATTTGTGTGGGGTTATAATCCTTCTTCGACATCTACAGCCCCAGTTTTCAGTTTTGACTATGCCAAAAAGTTAATTTGATAGTGAGATAAATTTAGTAAGTTTGAAGATGCACATGTCATGGTTTTGACCAATTATCAATACCACCTAGTCTTCCAAAGAATTCATTATTTTTTTTTTTTTTAGAGGATAGTGTATTTGAACTGAAGAAGGATCTTTACCTTGAAGAAAAAAAAGAATAATTTGTTTTTAGGACCATTATCATTTAATCTATGTACTGAAAATTATAAAGGAAGAAAGGGGAGATTATTGCATACTGCGCATTCAACAGTTAACACTATCTTTATTACCGTAACCAGACACAAGCGGAAATGGTGCAGCAAATAGTGTTCATTAGGGAGTTTTTGTCTTTCATAATTAGGGATGAAAAATTATTTTTCAACCATGTTCTGACTTCAAATTTGTGAGAAGTAAATGCCAGTAAAAAGTCAAGTATCCAGATTAGCTTTGTAACAGCTCATCATTACATGGCCTTTTAACTCATTGCAGGAAATCACAAATTTGTAATAGATATTTTAATGTATACATGTGAAAAAAAAATCAATTATATGAAATTAGATAAGTATTTGCTAACAATTTTACTTGGATACAATTTTTTCCTTTTTTATATAGAAATGGTAGGCAAGCTGTTGATCATCGTTTATTATTAAGCAGAGACAAGAGAGGCATTTCAGGTGAGTAAGCCTTGAGAATGGTCTTATGTTTAATATTTGTACTGGCATAGTTAGGTTTATGAAATTGCCAAAAACGATTTCCTGTATTTTTTAAGGATGAAAAAATCTGTCTGTCTATCTGTCTGTCTGTCTGTCCATCCATCTGTGTATCTCTTTTTTTCCTCCCTCTCTCTCTCTCTCTTTTACTCTCTCTCTCTCTCTCTCTCTCTCTCTCTTTGTTTCTTCAGTAAAGTTGCATAGAATAGTGTTACAATGTGACTATTTACAGAATTGACTTTTTCAATCTCATATTTGTGTGACTCAAGTTAGATAATAGATAAGTATTCAGAAACATTTTGTTCCTGATAGAAGGTGAGGATAGACAAATTGAGGAAGCCTTACATTTTATTGTTTGCTAAGTTGATATCAGTTTGAGAACATAAAATATTTACTTTATTAGCTCACCTGAGCCATGAATTTTTGTTAAAAGTAAGAATCAAGTGTAAGTTTGGTTTAATTTCTTTTGCATCAGTTCTTGTAAAATTGTATTTCTGAGATGTGTATTTCTTTTCAAGTTTTCATTATTAAGTTTCATGCAAGTTCAAACATATATGGTTCATATGCGAGAGGAAAAAAATCATTTCTACGTAGAATGTGCTTGTGTATTGGTATTCCATGGCTCCAAGCATATTTTAAGTTCAAACTTGCTGTGGCAGAGTGTTTCAGGATAGGGGATGACATTAAATACTTTTGTAAATCTGGTGATACAAGAAAGTTGAAGTTGTGGTAAATCTTCCAGTGCTGTTAAGTAAATACAGCACTGTGATTTTGTATAAATTATATCGAGAAAGTTTTGTTTGCACTGATTTACTGTTTTGTGTACAAAGACAATTGTGTGCATGAACATATGTATGCATCCACTGATAAAATTGAACACCCTATAATCTTTTGTTTTTGTTCTGCAATTTGTAGAAAATATGTGAATATGTGTTAAATTGGATAATTTTATACGTTATATGTGCAGTATGTACTACTCTGTGTCAAAGGTATTTTAGCTTTCATTTTCATAGGTTTTATGATACAGCATTCATCTTTAAACTTAAAAATAGCACATATATAGCATAATATTTAGAACCTTTGTTGTCTGCAATTGAATAGTTATGTAATGAATTCGTTCACTATTTAAATCAGTTGCCTGAATCAGAAATATAGAGATGATTTTTAAAAGTTAAATGACCTTGGTAGAACATGTCATTGCATTTAACCAATATTATCAATGCATGAAAAAAATTATGTTTCCAAGCAGTAAATAAATAAAGAAAATTGTATAAGCAAATGTGCATCCATTTTAATGACTGAGCATTTAAGATTCAAGATTCAAGAATTATCTTAATGTTGTTTGCTTTTGTTGACAAATGGGATGGAACGCTTGTAATACACCTAGAAGTCAGCCATATTGCTCCATCCCAAGAAACACTTTGTGCTTGTTTCAATTATTTCAATATTTATTAGTAATCTTGATAGAACAAAAATATCTTAAGCCCAACTTTCTTTTAAAAAACTGATCCAAGAATGCTGTAATTCTTCGGAAACAGAACTGATGGAATGAATTGTGCCCCTCCTGATTCTAAATCCTCCTCCTACACCAAAACTGTGCCATCATTCCACTACAGGTCCTCACCATGGACATTTGTGAGGTCCATTTAAATTAAAACGTGATGCAATTTTAGATTGCAGAGAAGGCTTCTGTAATTATGAAATGACATCGTTGTCAAAGCAGTGGTAGTTTATTTTGATTTATTCCCCTGTGCCAGAGTGGCTGCTGGAAAAAAACCAGAATGATTTGTCTGCATTTGTCAATCTTCAACATGATCTCTGCAAATTCAATTCTGGTTGGCTGTGTGAGTGCAGTGACAGTGCTTGGCCCACAGCCCCAAGAGACTGTCTCCAGCAATTGTACCAGAAATCTAATATATTTACACAGAACTCTACTGGTGCCTTGATTTGGGGGGCTTTAATTTGTGACCTTTTAGAATATAAGCTGGTCCCGAGATTGGATCTTATTATTGTGTTGTGTGACATCTGACACAGCGTCTAAGATGTTTGCAGGGATGCCACAAAGGTTATAACTTTTGTGGTGTTATTATTGAGACAGAGAGATAATTGTTTAAGATATGAACAGGCCTTGGCACTTTCTCATCATTGGTGTGTTTGTTTTATTGTTAGATTTCATTTTTCATTTCATGCTTTTAACTAAAATCATAATGGCTCATGTTGATGATACATTTCTTTCTGTTTATGAGCATTTTCAATAAATACAACCATATGAGTAATTTTGGCCCTGCTTAGAGAAATAGTCTGTCCATCTATCCTTCTGTCCATCTGTTTATTCCATATTTGTCTAAGCTTTTTTATGTTCTCTGCACTTGGAACATTTGCTGAAACTTATACAATACAGAGTGACAATGAATTTTGACTTTGAACCAAATTTCCAAATCAGAGTTCAAAGTAATAGCAGTTCTTTGTATAAGATCTTTGTCCTAAGTATGTTTTCATTCCCTTTGGCTCAATCAGGCCCCAAAAGGTTAAAGGAAATCTCTGTTGTGTCCGCTAGATGTTTTGCTAGATCTTATAGTAGAAAGGAAGAAGCCCAGGAACCTTTGAGCAAGATTTGGTTTGGGTGGAAGTTGGATGACATAGATTTGTTTGAAAAAATAGGGAATAACAGCTGAAAAAGCAAAAGTATGACTTTTTTGTATGTATATAGATATTCAGTGTGTAGCAGCATCGTTTTGAAGATCAAAGGCAGCATGAGGGCTGATTGGTTCTGGGCTGGGACATGATCACCATAGTTATTATTTCTTAAAATTCCTGCAAAAAAATATATGGGCAAAAGCAAAAATAGACAACACAACAGGTGTTAAATTGATTTATAAGGCATTGAGTATTTTCAGTACTTCCATTGATTCCATTCTTTATATGTCCTATGAACTTAAGTACAGTTTGAAATCATACATTGTTTTTAATATTAAAATTACTGTGTTATGAAAACTTGTTTTATTTTCATTTTATTTAAATCAAATGCATTCAGAACATGCTATGCTCCTTTTGAAACTGCTTTTTGCGTTGTTTTTAGGCATCATTTGCCAATGATGTGATCCTGAATAAACCCGGAGCCAGAAAGTGTTACTCAATTATTATATCTCTTTTAAACAATTTTCTGATTTGATATACAGACAAATCCTAGAACAAAATAGACAGACTAAATCTCTTCAATTTGCGTTCCATCAAGTTGACTTTCTTTGAGCTTTAAAAGGTTTTAATTTTCACACACTTTGATTGCACGGAATCTTGAAACTTTGTACTATCAACTATTTTTGTTATTCAAATTAAATTAGATTACAGAAATGCGAATCTCTTAATTCTGCCATTTTCTTTGAGAGAGCGATTAAACTCCCCACGATACTGCATACCTGACAAACCCAATGTCTGGTGTGTAATACCTTTAATTAAAAATCTCTCACCTGTATTACAGAGTGATTAGTGAACTGTGCAGGTGCGGATCAGATTTTGGCGGAACAGATGATTGTTTTCATCTATCTGTCTTATGTTTATTCTGTGCTTCATCAGAAAAAGACACAAGCACCTGGCAAGCTTTTCTGCTCATTAATGCTTTTAAAAAAGAGAACTAACTGTATTTTTGATTTTACAAACGTCAAACTCTTCCTGATGACTCATTAAGGAATTCTACTTTGAATTATATGTCCTTGCCATTTTTCCATGAACCCTACGTCTGTTTCCATGGGAACAAAAAATGTCCAAGGATAACCCCATTGTAATGGTTTACCTAATGGTTAAATGCTTTCTTGCTTTTGCTCTTTGAAAAAAAAAATTGTTAAGAACTGATGGAAAACAAAGAAGAAAAATTTGTTTTAGGTTGAAAAAATCATTGCACTTTCATAATTACTGTCGATATCAATGTAATGATTGACAGGAAATTGAAGAGACTTATGATAATGTTGATTTTCAGGAAATGATCAGAAAGAACCAGTTGTCTTCATTAGACTTTTGATGATTAATTGCTGCAATTGGTTTGTCATTAAAATGAAAATGACAGGTAAATTAATTAATATAAATGTTAATCAAACTTTGCACTTGTACGTGTCTTTGATGTTTTGTATTTTTCATATCGCAACTCATGTCTCGAACATAATAGAAATGGTTAGAACAAGATTTGTTCGATTGACTTGATTCTTGTCGTTCTTGTTCAGTGTTGTTTATGATGTGCTGGGCTTTGGCCACTGTACATAATTGTACCTATCATATGGCCCAATTTTTAATATTTTTACGGCCACTGTGAAGTCAGTAACCTTGAAAACTTTCAAAGGTGGGTAAGGAATGGGTTTTGGTGATGCTCAGTGTTAAGGATTAATTACTGAATAAATAATTAGATGTTAGCACAAAATACATTGTTATTGTGTCTGAGGTTGTTGATAAAAACAACTGGATATGACGTTGTTTGATGAACTTCCTTTTTGTTTCCAAACATCATAACATCTGGTGGTATTCACAACAATTAAAGTTCGTTATTCTGTGTCTTGATAACACAAATTAGGACAATAATATTATTTATGGTTAACAACAAGATATACATAATATAGAATTTTGTATTTTCTGAAAAATATCATGCTTACATTCAATCTTGACTTCAAAACATAAATTTGAAATTCAGCCTTTTTGTGAAGATGAGGTGTTTGAAGTTTTGTTTATTGCAGAATGTTTATTGAGACATGAAGGTTTAATTTGACCATTATAGCTCATCTGAGCCAATTTGACCATTATAGCTAACCTGAGCCAATGCTGAAGTGAACTTTTCTGATCAAAGTGTGTCCAGCATCTGTCCATCTGGAAACTTTTTGCATTTTCAACTTCATTACTAAACTGTATGACCCAGTTTTTACCATACTTTGCACATAGTATCCTTATATGAAAAGTTTGATTTTATGAAGAATCACATTCTTTTGCACAGGTAGGTAATTTAAAATTAGTGTCAAATAATGGGATAAAGTAACAATTTGTCATAGTACTATTACAATTTTTCCATTTAGTGTTTAATCAATTTTTCAAGCTGTGTTTAGGGGAAATCTTTAAGAACTAAATTTTATTCTGCGTATGTTATATTACTATGGAATCATTCTGGTTCAGTTTCAGTTTATATATTCCTTAAGCCAAATAGCACATCAGATACAAAGAATACGTAATATATACACAATGTAAGACATAATATATAGCAGTATGCATATTAAATGCATCAAAGTATTGACTATTTATCTATTACCAACAAATTTCTGAGTGTTTCTGCTTTCTGAAGATATTTTCCTAAATTACTTAACTTTTGGTAATGCATAAATTAAAGTTTGTTCAAACTGTGACAATTATTAAAGTGGTCACAGGTGAAGTGTTAAGTTCAGGAAACATGGGAAGGAAAAATCTTTGTCAACTCTAAAGTAGCAATGCTATTACATGATTGATGTCATGTAGCTTGATAAATTTAAGAAAACATTTTTCTCAATTCAAACAATTAAATGAACTGGGGTTTATTCAGAGTTCAATTTGAGAAAAACTAAATGGATACAAATACAAAATAAACTATAAGTCAGGTGAGCTATGTTGTCCATGGGCTTGTTATTTTAGCAGTTATTATTTTTCCTCAAGCTAGTTATTACAATTTCTTGCATTCTTGGTAGATGAAGATTTGAAAGGTAACCCCTCCATAAGGACTAATATTGGTTTTGAGAAAAGTAGATGTCATATTTGTCTTCAGTAACTTGCTTTGAGGCTGGAAAATTTAAACAAACTCACTTTGTACCTCAGTTTCTCCTTAAAAATTATGGATTAGTTAGCAAAAAAGGAAAATAGAGATCAGAAATAAGCTTCTCTAAGTTAAGAGGTCAAACCAGGTTTTCATGAATTTTTTCTTTAAAGATTGGACCTATCTAAGATGTAGACCTGCTGATGTTTTAATAAAAGTCCTAATGCAGCTTCGGATTAAATGTTTATTTTATTGTCTGTGTGGATGCAGGTTTCGGGTTTTAGCCAGATCTCCAAAGAACACTGATGACAATTAATGAGCATACCTCATTAGCCTAATCATGTTGTCATAGAGATAAATTTGAGATAGAAGGGATTACAATGAAACACGGTGAGGGTGAAAGGCCTTTCATCCTGGGAACATAATTATTTACCAAGGACAGCCATGGCCAGTCATTAGCAGCAGTTAGCACATTAGTCAGATCTGCATTATTATCAGTTAATTACAAAGTTTATCAATATTTCTCAATTGCAGGCAGAGGTTTTTTTATTAATTAGGTATTAATTAGGATTCCAGCTGAGCTGCAGATCTGAACAAAATGGTTCTTGCTGCTGCAACCGAGTTCTGGGTTTAGGTATGCCAAAGCAATTTTGAACTGTCAAATTGACACAGTGTTGAAAATTTGATTTTAAATTTTGATAAACATTGTTTATAACTGGTAAGTCCAGTATCTGTTGATGACAGAACCTCCATTTCAAAATTAACTGAATACTGTAGATCTTTTTTTACGTGAGTACTAAATTACTCTATCTCTCCGTTTTGTACAAATTGCAACAATATAGAATGCAAATGCCGAATTTTGATTCATTTTAACCGGGTTTTCCAACAGAAAAATCTGAAATGGTGAAAATGGAGGGCAGGCGGCTGCCAAAAGGGTACCCTCATTGTACGGATAACTCATCCTACAGTTTTCAAGATAGGAAGTTGTTCTTTTACAGATTAATTGTACATATATCAAATGTGTGCATATTGCTAGGATTTTGATTTCTGATAATTTATGAAAAAAATACCAGCTTTTGAACCTGGTAATTTTGGGGCAAAATATTGCATATAGGGTACTCCATTTCACTGGATACGGTAAGTAGTGTTTATCAATTCAGGGTTGACATGGATTATGGATACAGCTCACATAAAAGAAAACCCAGTTTGCTGTCACATTGACAGCTTTTCACTTGTTTCTTATAGTTTGCAACTGTCAGAAAAATAAAGGCGAATTTTGAAATCCACAAGGAAGCTTATTGTGATTTTAGGCAGATATTAATTAATTCCTCATATTAATTAGGAATTTACAGTATATATAAAGTGATGTAAGGTATATGATGCAATTTTTGTGTTGATAAACTTAAAATTTATACTTTTTTATGCTCAAATAGATTTCACAAACTTAATCTTTCTCTCTGAACAAGTCACTCAGTTTTTGAACAAAAGAAACAATAACTGGTTTTACTTTAATTTCAGATCTGTATTTGAATATATGTTAAAACAAAAATTTTGATCTCAACCAGACCATTGTGCATCTGCTAAATGAGAAGCAAAAATACATGCATGCATATGAAATATGTTTTTACATGCATGGTCTATTTGCACGTTCTAATTTTGATCAATGGTGACATTCATTTCAATAAGCCTTGGATCAGTGATAAGAAACAAAGAGCTGAGATACATGTATACTACACAATGAAGATGTAATTATTCATATGGTGATCCTTGTATGTGGAATGCTTAAGGGTCTTGTCCATATGTAACTCAGTCACTATAATTAATTTAAACATATTTTATTGAGTAATCAAATGGATTGGGTAACTGGCAAAGCCTATGTAAACCTTCTCGAAAAAAAAAACTATCATGTTAAGCTACAACAAAAATTGGAATACTTTATTCTTGAATCTTTTTACCAAAATTTATAAGACCAGGTACACAAGCCTTGCTGAGACCATATTACTGTGTGACACATTCAAGTAACATATGAACATGTTAAAGTTTTAGGTATCTGAATACCAGAACATTGCATTACTGTCTCATACCAAATAATGTGTTATGAACCCCAAAACAACCTATTCACTCAGGTGTTAATGCAAAAAAAAAAAAACTCTGGGAGTGTAGAAAATGTATTTTATCTTAAAGAGTCCTTTTGGACTCATTTAGGTTGAATAACAAACTTGTGAAAAAAAACTTGTTAGTGGTTCTTAGATCAGAATTTTACAAGTTATTCAGCTCATATTCCAATCAAGATAAAAAAGATTTCATTTGATTTGCATATTATTGACAACATAATCCAAAATCAGAATTGGAATTTGCTTTCTTCATGTTTGTTTTATGTTCATTCACCAAATGTTTGTCAAATGATGTTACAGTGCTAGTGTTGTGAAATTTGAGGCGCAGAAGTTTTATGATTTTGAAAGTATATTTGTAACATTGTTTAAGTCTGCATAGCTTATGGCCATTATTTTTTTCTTTGGTTCGGGAGCTTCCAAATTGTAGCATTTAGATAAATTATTAGGCATTGCATTTGTAATTGTTGGGGTTTATTGTCGGGCTATTAGAATATAGCAATTGTTCAACATTTGTTTAAAAGCTAGAGATTTTCTCTTGGGAAATCAGCTGAAAAATAACTATCCCAGGGTTAAGGGATCTCATGTAGATGGGAAATGAAAACTACATTGTCTAAGAGAATTTCACATAATTTATGCAGAAATGCATTATTTCATAACCTTTAAAAAAGTATTGAGTACAATGGTAATTAAAAAACCCCACAAACTACTTAAGCTTTAGCAAAGATGGTCATGTGAAGCAAATTGTCATAGCAACCATATTCATTTCTGATTTTATTACCACTGAAGGATGGGAGAGGGAAAAAAATTGTACGTAAATTAAGAATCAAATGACAATTGCTTCCTGCTGTATGATTTTCTTCATTCTGGCTAATTACCTTATGCTCATAGGAAAGTCTCCCCTTGGGTATTTTGTTGAAGATTCAGAGAGTCATCCATTTACACCTTACATCACTTGAACACTGGTGACCGACTCTGAACAGGTGCTGACCTCCTTTGGTTCTCATGGCGACATCTTTTTTAATAGAATTGTCATAAATCTTCTGCAAGCAATTTTCGGAAGGCTAATTATAACTGAGGAATTGTCTTTTAGATTGCCATTTAAGTGGGTTATTTTTAAGGATTCGGGGTATTTTTAGACTTTACAGCTACAATTAAGAGTGTTTGAAATTGTTCAATATGATAGATAAGTATCAAGAGATTCCCTCCCACTTCCAACCTCATATGAAATGGAATTTCTCATTTCACCACCTTCCCCTCCCACCCCCTCCCCTCAAAAAATTGTTAACTAACAAAAACATCAGCTGAAAGTTGTATCATTGAATCCAGTGTTATTTTTGCCCCCAACTTTTTACCCCTTTTTTTGGCAATTTAACTTTAATTAAAATGGGGCTGAATTGAAGAAGAAATTATATCAATTTAGGCTGTCTAAAGTTGATCCTGACTAATGTTTAATGTCACCAGTGTGCATTGGTTAGGAGAAATTGTCATTTTAAAAATATCAAACAAACCCCTATTTTCAATTTTATTCTTTTGTGTGTGACTTAACTTTTTGCAACTAAAATACTGCAATCTGTACAAATACAAAATGTTTAAGGCATATAATGGATTATATCTTGGATGCTCAATTGGATTTTCTTTATAACCGACAGGAAAGATTAATTATGAAACAGTTACTCTACATATAGCTTGAATACTCACTGTATTTGTATCAATGTAAATGGAAAAAAATCCCTTGTCTGAAAATTTTGCTTTATTTTCATCACCCTCCCTCACAGATTTGGTATTTGAAGATGACGTCAATCATAGAATTTACTTTGTACAGCCTTTTGAGTACAACTGTGTCAGGGCAGATTTTAGTGGGACAAAATTATGCTTGAATGAATGAAAATACCACAGGATTAAAAAAAACAAACCATGTAGCATAGGTCCTTGACTCTAACATTGAACAGCTAGATAATAGCTTTTAACTGAATCCGTTGTATTCAACAAGTTTCAAGATATTGGTGTTTTATAAGCAAATAGAAATGTAGAGCTGGCTTTGTGGTTGTGCAGTATGTACAGAAATGTAGACTAATCAGGTGTCGGTTTGTACAGGTTAGACTGTATCTATAATGACAGATAGTAATTGTCAATGGACACTATCTGGTTGTTTTGTTTAGCCTGCAATTGGTTCGAAAAGGTAATACAAATGTACTGTGATCAATATATGTTTTCTAATTATGGTGAATTGCGTAGATAAATTAATGTCTAAAACGTGATGTAAATATTGACTATTAGTGACTTCTTCTAAATACAGAGCTATAATGATTAATGTATACTCATATAAGGATATGAGAATTTGAAAACCTTTTGAAGTAGAAAAATCCATTCCCTTATTTATACTCTAAATGCCTTAACTTCAATTTGCTTAATAGCATTAGCACAATGATTTTTAAAAACTTTACATTGTTCAATATTATATTGTTAAATGATGCAATTAATGACATCATTTTAATGCAAAATTATAATTATAGGTTCAGAGCTTCAAGTTCAAATATGTTTGTAGTTAATAATTTAACAGTTTCATATTTAGTTCCTTTTAATTGTCCCCCTGTTTAAAACCTTTTTTGATTTTTAACAACAGGGCCAAAAATAGCCCCATTGAGAATCCATAATCTTTAGTATTTTGCATGTTGTTAAACATATGATAATTGGTGTATATCCCTTGGAGATCTGGGGAGGATGTCAATGGCTGTAGTGATTAAGCATGTCCTTTGGACTCTCTTTTCTAACTTAATGAGGAATCAATGATGGCATGCAAGACAAAGACTTATTATTGAACAAAGAATATATCCCCACAATAATTAATTGAAATTTTTGCAAAGAGGAGCCAATTAATTGCATCATTATTCCATTACATTAGTGAGAGACGCAGAATCTTGGCTTAGGATTGCTTTATTCAAATTCAGCAATTAATGGAAAATATCCCATCAAGCCTTTGCTGTCTCTGATGGCTCCCTCATATTGGATAACAATCTTGGAGGGACAGCGTTACATAGTTTAAGTTATGATAGAAACGTTATCATTTCCATAAGCTCATTCATCCAGTTTTACAAGAGTTTATAGTTCTCAAAATATTAAGAGAGAGAATTGTTAATGTCACCTGTGCTCCCAATTTTGCTGTCATCCTTCCTTTATCTCTCTATCCATTCATGTATTCATCCAGTCTTTTTGTTTTTGCTTAATCTTTGCTGAAATATCAGGTTTCAATATATTTTGCAGTGTATCTAACATTTGGGCATATTGCTGCAATATGGTATGGCTCTAAAAAGGTTAGACTTTGAGTTCTTCTAAAGTCTAGTCTTAACAATCTTCAGTTCTTCCTGATCAATCAGTCTTCAAATGTCTTTGGCAGTTAAACTTGATAACTGAGCCTCACAGATAGATGAATTGGATGTATAAGGTCATCTTACTTGTGTAACTAAATAAAGATACATCCAAACTGTCTTGCAACATCAGTCTGGGTTGCTCCTGCAGCTTCAGCCATCTTTTGTACATGGGTGTGCTCATTTTGAGGCAACTGTGTCGCTTCCATATGAACAACTTTGTTCAAATCTAAAAATTTTCCTATAAATTATTTTTATTTTGATTGACCTAGCTGGAAAGATCTAGTGAACAAAAGGGTGTTTGTAGGACCTGTATAGAAGCAAGAAAATCAAGTCAAATCCTTCCATTACGTAACTTTAGCTAGACCTGATTGTAAAGTGTTTTCTCTATGTAAATAAAAAATCAAATATGTTGTGTCTGATGGCCATGAGTATATGATAAGTCATGACTGAGCAATAAGCAGGGTTTACAAATGATTTAACATTATACAATTATTGACTTTTAATGGGGTATGCTTGTGACCACATGGACCTTGTCAGGTATTGGTTGACAGAGGCCAAAGGCGCTAAACATCATCTGAGGAAGTCTATATGTGTGTGTGTGTCCTAATATATATGTATCCATATATATTTATTAGGGCCCCGCTCTGCGGGCAACCGAATAGTGAGCAGTCTGTCCTTCCGTCAATCCGTCCTCTCCATCTGTCTGTCCGAGATCTCTTGTCCAGAGCATATCTTCTCTCCCCTTCTCCCAGTCTGGCTCATACTTCACCCACAGAGTACCTCTGGGTAAAGGGTGTGGAGTGATCTTGAACCATGTTTCTAGGTCAAAGTTGAAAGTCATAGCAGAATTATATGAAAAATCCTTGTCAAGAGCATATCTTCTCCCCCTTGGTCCAATCTGGCTCAAACTTCACTCACAGAGTGCCTCTAGCCAAAGGGTGTGCAGTGACCTTGAATAAAGTTTGTAGGTCAAGGGTCAAGGTCATATTGGATCATTTTTAGAGCATATATACTCTCCACTCAGCCCTATTTTGCTCATGCTTCCCACAAACAGAGCTTTTGAGTAAAGGGTGTGCAGTGACCTTGAACCAAATTTTAAGGTCAAATGTGTAGGTCATAGCAGAATGAAATGAAAAATTCTTATCCAGAGCATATCTTTTTTCCTTTTGGTCCAATCTGGCTCAAACTTCACTCACAGAGTGCCTACGATCAAAGGGTATGAAGTGATGTTGAATGTTGTTTTTAGGTCAAGTGTCAAGGTCATATTAGATCTTGCAAAATTCTTTTTCGGATCATATATACTCTATACTCTCCACTTGGCCCTATTTTAGTCCTACTTCACATTAACACAGCTTTTGGGTTAATGGGTGTGCAGTGACTTTATAATTTGAACCAAGTCAATGTGAAGGTCATACCAGATCTCTCTATAACACACTCTATAATCATAACCATAGATTATCTCCCATTTGCTTAATCTAGCTTTAACAGTAGGTTTGAAGATAATTGAAATCATTTTAAAAATAAGTATGCCTTATAAAAGGTTACTACAGTAAAACTCGGATATAGCGAAGTCCTAGGGACCAAAGGAACCGTAATTTGTTATATCCATATAACGAATTCGTAATATTAGCTATAGTGAATTCACTATATACCTATTTTCTTAATAAGACTACAATTCGTTATAACTGTAAAATTTTGCAAAGATTTCTTAAGAATTTTACCGGGGACTAAAATAAAACTTCGCTATACCCAAGAATTCGCTTTATCCGTGTTCGTACTAAATTAGTTTTACTGTATACCTTAATGATGTCATAATGTATAAATGACGTAATGAAGATCATGTTATTTTTATAAATTCATGATGGCTGACATGTTTCTTAATGGATTTTGGCTAGGAAACATCAAGCACATGCTTGCTCAAGTACTATTTTCATCAATGATGAGTATATAACTAAATGAACAAAAACATGTGATAATGGTACTCCAGCACATCTGCAATCTTAAAATTTACTTCTGAAAATAGAATATGAAGACAAAATGACAATATTTTCATATATTTACATTATCCAGTGTCTTTGCCTGTGATAACACTAAGTATCGATTTTGTACTATATAACTCATAATACAAACGACGCCAAATCGAGGCGCCAGTGGGGTTTGTTTATTTATATTTAAATATTTAATCGTACGATGGCCTAAGATTATATAAATATAAGTAATAAGGAATCATTCTTTGAATATTATGAGGTGATAATTTCGGTCGGGCGTGATCAAATCTATCATAAAGCCCTTCGGGCTTTATTGGATTTGATCACGCCCCGACCAAAATTATCACCTCATAATACTCAAAGAATGATTCCTTATTCCTTATTTGTTTGCTAAACTGCAGAACAACCCATTTTAGTGATGTCATAGATGAACAGCTATTGGATAATGATGACTAATATCCAGTTTGTTTTGATAGACAGATCTTTTTTAATACCGTTTTATTAAAAGATGATACTTTTAAAAAATTGGTAAAAATGGGGGGGGGAAGGGGGGGCAGATATATCAGACCTTGTCAAGAATATTTCTTTTCAATCATTAAATCAAATAGCATGTTGAATCATCAAAACAAGATTTAAGCAGTTTAAAACCAGAGATTGGTAATGAAAAAAAAAGTATCGTTATACTCATCTAACTTGTTGTCTACCATTTAAGGTGTTTAAAAGGTGAAATTCTTAATTATTAACTCATGCAACATGGTTGGTACTTACATAAAATGAATATAACTATATAAGCAAAACGAAAAAATCCATACCTCCCAAAGATATTTTTGAGGTTAACTTTTTTCTGATGAAGAAATTGGAAAAGATCACCTGGACCAATCAGAAAGCACCAAACTTCCCCAGATCTTAATTTAAATAAGTTTGTTAAAACCAATTACTAAGAGTTGACAGTTTTTTTCTAAAATATTTATTAAGGAAGGACTAGTTTGTAAATGTTTTCGCATTGGATTGTTTTTTGCAATCTTAATTAACAGTGCTATCATCAACTTCATTAAACCAAATCAGCGTGAAAACATATGTTAAAAAGAAGATCATCTTTTAGAATAATCAGCTGTCCATTGATTGGCTAAGTCAGGTGGAAGTGAAAATGTAACTTGAAACTATAGGCAATTTGGGGAAGGTGAACTGTTGGATGGCACATTCTGTTGGGCCTAACAATGCCATGTGACAATTAATTAACTGACAACTATCAGTGACGTGTGATGCAGATAATAATTGAGCCAGAGATATTTCCCACCATTAATACATTGCATGGCAATCAAATATTGAAGGTGTTTACCGCTTATTATCTCTGATCCTGTGTAACTTGATTGGTCAAGTTATTGTGTTCATTGTTTGTCAGCGAGAGCTGTGCGACACTTGTGCTCTTGGGTACAGGTAAGGCTGAGAGGTCCACCCTGACTTTACCTGGGCACTTTCTTTCCATGTCGGTTGTTAATTGATTACTTTCATTATTAGGTCAATAGGCTTGTGATCTGGGCCATGTCACATAAGGAGTCTGTCAGTGGAAGACGTTAGATGTGAATTCTCCTCAAGGTGTTTCCCAGTGGACCAGCTATATATATATATATATGCTCATGTATATATAGGTAAGACTTTATCAGGCAGATGATCGGAGAGGCTATATTTAGGCAATTTTAACATGACATGTGTCGGACTGCAGGAGAGTTAATGAAAGTTAGTTTTTATTAATCCATAGGACGCATTTTAAAAGTTTTCCTTAGTATAAAGTTTCAAATTTAATATTTCCCTTAGCTGTTGTATTGGATCATTAAGTCGGTTACTTTCTTTTCTTCTATTAAATGTATACCTGATCAGGTGAGAATTTTTTTTTTGGGGGGGGGGGGGGGGGGGGGGAGGTGTGATTTGTTCACTCTCTCTCTGTATTGAGATGGGCTGTCTGCTGGATCCCTCAATGTGAGACATGGTTGACACCTCTAGTCTGAAACTGACCAAACCTGTGCCATACAATAGATGTCCCTGATAAGCCTCTTTGTTTCTCTCTGTTTGACTAGTAAAATTGACTTGGGGGCTTTCATCGGGATTAAGAGGGTCGGTATGGGGTCAAATTAGATTATCAGATTCCACACGAATTGATGCACCTGCCTGTTTTTCGTATAATTTGTCATTGTAAAATTTGGGAGCCTTTTTCTTCTTCATATCTGTTATTTTTCTTCCGTTAATTTATCACAGGGGCAGAACTGTGTTAATTCCCTAAGTTTAATAGCATTTCCAGGTATCGAAACAGATAAACCCAATCATTTCCCACACCTTTGTGTAATGAGAACAGTAAATCAACTTGTGCTATCTGTAAAGGTATTTGCAGTTAATATTTAATTTGTTGCGTGTGATTAATTAAAAGTGTTGCATATATATATTCTGCCACAATAGAGCTCATAATCTTGTGCACAAAGGTCTTGTTGAACAGAATAGCTTTTGGGTAAAAAACAACTCAACATATAGAGGGCATATAAAGTTTACATTGTTTTACAACTTTCTTGTTCAAATTAATGCTGTACTTAAAACGGAGCTGACAACACATAAAAAATTACTTATTTCTCCATATGCATTTCCACTTGTCTGACATTTTCTCTGAATATCAATATATGATAGATAGTGTTAATGAGCGAAAAGGGGAGTTCTTTGTAGACATTATTTCTTTCATGTAGAATATAGTCAGTTCATGTACTGAAAAGTTGAGTTATTTTGGTTGGATGCTATAATATTGAATTACCAGTATTCATGCAAGCATAGAATAGCAACATTAGAGTCATTAGAATTGAGCTCCTGAATGTTAAGTGTATAAAATTTTCAAATTAACACAAAATTAGAAGTTTTAGAAAAAGTGCTTAAAAGTTGATACAAACTTAATAACCTGCGATATTGTAATTAAGACTTGTTCTGATGCTCAGTTACACTCCAAGAGAAGTCTGAACACCATTTTAGCAAGAGCTTGGACTTTAGAGGTTGTGTCGCTCATCAGCAATATGACATAGGCCTGTCTATTTCATTGCTGGCCACTCAGCCATGGGTCTTCGAAATCAGCAAGATTTTTAGTTGAATTTATATCATTGAGTTGTCATCATCAAAGCTGTCTTTCTACGACATGTTGCGTCAGTGATTTTTACTTTCAATTAGGTCGTTGCATTCGATGAATTGTCTTTCGACAAGGTGTCTGGTACCAATTTTCACTGTTAATGGACAGGTTTGCTAATACCAGCTATATAGCCATATCATTGTACTACAAATGAAAAGACATATACAGTGTAAATGAATTATTTGATACTGCAGAGTCCCGTTTCTATGGTTCTGTTTCTCATTATCAGTATACCTATTTTAATTAAGTTTCTGAATTCTGAGTTTGGAGACCATACTTACAGTGATAATTAAATGTGTTAAAAACAGTTTTGTCTCTCGGAGCAAATGGTTCAATGGAGGGAAAAGGTGCTGCGGAAGATATTGCATTATTGTGTATGATATTAGAGTTAGCAAAGGTTTATGAACTGTGCATGCGCCATTATAGTTTATCTGCATTTGGTCAATACTCCTAACTGTAAAAGGTTGATGGAACCAAAGCATGATGAAGAAAGTGGCTGACCTTCATAATGTTTTCCTCTGTATCATCAAGATGACTCGGACATGCGTAAAGCGCCTCTATTCTTGCAATTAAAGGAGTTATTTGTTCTGACGAAGTCGGAAGGTTTCTACATTACAATTTAATACCATCATAAGAATTGCATTGGTAAAGAATGTATAGAAAAGCCAAATTGCTATCTGTAGAAAAATTGATTTTTCTTCTCTGTTTTAATTGCCTAATCAAAACGGTCCTGATTGCAATAAGTGGACTAAATTAGACTAATCAGTCTTTAGATATTGCAATAATCAAACTGGTTTAATTACCCCTTCATCTCTCCTGGCCACGGCCTGAACTCATTAATGTGATTAATGAAAGATAATTTCTTTCTCCATTTTTGGATAGAAATGGAAATTTTGTGGAGTTGAATAGCCAAAGTAATTATAATCCATAAAGCAACTAAGTACATATCAAGCAATTTTGTATGGAGGGAATCAAGTGTTTGATGGTTCGTAATGTTCTTCTTTTATATTCAGACACATTACTTTTGGAGTTTGCTTGCATGCACAAATCTTTGCTATGTTCAAATGCTATAGAATTTCTTTATTTGCAATAAACTGTAATATTGTAAACTATTTTTAAAGATTAGAAGTTAGTTAAATTCTTACAACAAAATCATTTGGCGTATGGTATAAGTTTTTTTGTATAGCTTGTAAATTGATTTGTTGTTTCGCATCCCTGTCAGGAGTATTTATAGTAACATGTTTAATTGTTGCTGTTACATGAAAAGACGGTTACTGTTCTTACCAAAGTGCCGTTATTGGTCAGTATGTGAAGACTGGTTATGTGGTCTTGGCCCCACATAGACCTCTATTTAATAAGGTTAACCAATTAGTCATTTGGTATTAACAAAAGAAAAAACAACAACAATTAAGATAGAGGACAAAATCTGATGCCTAGATGAGAGCTATACTGTGCTTCATTTAAATGGGAGATCAAGCACATTTTTGAGATTTTTTAAAACCAGAAATTATGAGAGAATTAGATCAAATTTATTTTGACATAGTTTTATTCATTGAAAGAGAGATTGACTATCAGAAAATTAGCAGAGTAAGGTGTAATTACATCTCTCCATTTGTAGAAAATTTAAAAGATCTTAATGTTTTTTATTGCTTTCACTGCTTTAATGCTCCAATGTGTTGCTTCAAATCTTTGATTAATTCTGACAGAATTT
>NC_069116.1:42308589-42311089 GCF_025612915.1 Magallana angulata
CATTGGCAAAGGTGAGAGAGAGACAGAAAGGGGCACACTCACTCAACAGGTTCACAAGTTGAAGTTTTTGTGACGGAACTCTTTCCATTTATCCCCTCGTAATCAGGTACAATTTTTCATGTAGAATTTGAGTATACAGAGTACTTGAAAACTAAATTTCATAGTTTTTAAAGAATGCAAACTTTAATTTTTTTTTGAAAAGTAATTTACATTGTCAAGCGAATAGCTTTTATTGCTCTGTGATTGATTTGTGTACAGATCGACTGAAGAAAACGTTTGGTATATTCCTCGACATTGAAGTTTTAAGAGATGACACGCTACTCTGAGTCAGATTTATTTCTGATGCATTTATGATGGTCATTCAGTTAGCAATGTCTTTTTCATGTGCTGGTTATAAATTGAATGCTTAAAGTCTGAGAGAGTCTTAGGGTTAAAAGTGTGCAGTATTTCAAAAGTAGAAAAAATATAATTTGGTTGCTGCGAATGCGTACGTCTTTTGGAACTAAAACAATTCTTGGACTTCTTAATTTATCTAGATTGGGCAATGGGCAACTGTACAT
This sequence comes from Magallana angulata, assembly GCF_025612915.1. Classification (NCBI taxonomy): domain Eukaryota; kingdom Metazoa; phylum Mollusca; class Bivalvia; order Ostreida; family Ostreidae; genus Magallana; species Magallana angulata. Next base: position 42,309,150 of record NC_069116.1, read on the forward strand.
GTGTGGATATATATATATAGGCATATTTAATTTTAAGATTCGAAGAATAATCATTTACCTTATTAAACTTAGTCAACAGTTGTCTTTGATGTAAATCAAACTCCTTTGTTTTACATGTACTGTCAGACATGGTATTTAAAGAAAGTGAAAAGAACAATAGTAACACAAGATGTTGCATGTGTCTGCTGAAGTGCTAGATCTCCCCGGTTTTTTTGGTCATTTTATATTAGATAATTGTTGCTAGAATTACTGCATTGTTCATGGTAAAGTTAACAACTCCATGCCACATTTTTAGCCTTTGTTTGTCAATGGTATCAATTCCTGGGCGTCTCTTGCAGAGCAGACGTAATTGACCATGCTTAAACGTCTTGGTCTTTTTTGTCAATATTTGGAAGTGGACGTATGTGTTTAAAAAAAGTTTCTTCTCTTTCATACAGAGATATTTTCTCTTTAACGTTTCACATCTTCCCATCTCCCATTGACCAGGCCAACTTGATTATTAATTTAATGTGTCACATCAATAAAAACCAAATTCATTTGCACTCAGCAGGCAGGTTTTAACTGCTGGCTTTGTCCCGTTTCTTTATTTGAGCATTCCTATATAGATGATAAAAAATTTTGAAGTGCCTCAGATCTTTTATCGTATTGTTACGCTACGTTTGGTCACAATTCAATGTAAAGAGGTCTTCCTCAGGTCCGGGGGCCATGAGAAAAAAAATCATAATTATATCTTTTCTTATATGCAAATATCTGACCACGAAACGTTACAGACACCTGCTTTATGAATATATAATTTGACTCATAAACCCGATATTGCTTGGAGATGCCCTCAGTTGATACATTTTAATTATAAGAGATTTTGGTCCAGCTCTTCGCAGATCTGTAAATTTTGATCTGTTTTTAATGCTATTCATTACTGATAATCTTGGTGGGGGTATACATTCATCATACTTAGTTGCATGGGGAATATCCTCTGTGTTATTTCATTTTCTTCCCCCCGTTGAAACACCGAGAAACATTGCGATTTCATTTGAAATTATTCTTTACGCATCGTCAAACCTGATTGACTACATTACAAAAAGCGTTAAAAGTTCAAACAGTGGGAGGCCCAAGCGTGAAGAGTGCAATGATTGCATTGCGGTACGCTGCGACTCCCCAACTTTCTAGCAACCCTTGCAGAGCTAGGCTAAAAAGAGTCAAGAGTTACGTAATTGGAGAAAGAGAGAGAGAGAGATACTTCCAAACAGATTGTTACTTGTATCAATATTATCAGATCGGCTGAGTGTGACATGACAATTGCAGGGGAACTATCAGTCATCTGAGGGAGGTTTAAAGTTAACAATGTTACTGTGGCCTACAGTCCCTCAGACCCAAAGTGACATCAAATTTCATGCAAGGAGCTTTGTCAAAAGAAAATAAATAGGCGTTAAATTTTTATGATTATCAATTTTGTGTTGCAGCTTACTTTGGGCATTGTATAAGGGTGTGAATGAGGCAAGGCCTTAAAGAAGCAATCCCCCTGAAAGATTCCTCATTTAAAATGAAATGTTATTAATATTTGTATACAACCGTGAAGCATAGAGGACTTGGCACTCTGTTGTGTACCAGAAATCGTTTAATTCTCATGTCTTATAGAAGTAATTAACAGCTGAGAGAGGGGAATTCAACAAGAATTTATTGAAATGAAAAATACATGTCGGATGTGTCCTGCTACGCTATGATTTAATTAAATCTTACTTAATGTTTTCTTTTGAACAGGGGGAATTTGTGTATAGGTGTTTGATTAGTGGCCAAGAAAGAATGAATGGATACAGGGGGAAAAAAGGGTACTTTTTTTTTCTTCCCTTGGCTCCTTTGCATAAATAGCTAAATAAGTCATGCAGATTTCTATAGTGAGGCTAGCTGATAATCCACTTTTATGAAACAGCTTGCACTTTATT
>NC_069116.1:42313589-42316089 GCF_025612915.1 Magallana angulata
AAGACCTGTTGTATATTGCAATGATGTGATGAAAACTTTAGTCCCCGTATAGACTGTATTCAAAAGTCTTAACTGTTTTGATTTTCAAAAGTATTAAGTAAAATGTAGACTCTGAAAACTTACTCTACACATTATCATTTCACAAGTAATTCATCAATTATTTATGGCACATGAAAAAACTTTTAAAAATTGATAAGGTTAATTGTAACAGTTTTTAGCTAGAAAGAAATCTTTCTGCATTTAACTTTGTACAGTAAAACATGCCTATAATAAAGTGCAAGGGACGGGCGATTTTGCTTTGGTATAAGCGTAATTTGTTTTATATCTGTCAATTTTTCATGAAATAGAGTCATAGTGAAATTCACTACGCTGTACATGTCAATTCTTTGTAAGCATTTTTGCTATAACCGTGTTTTACTGTAAATGTTATCCTATTCGAAAAAGTATGAGTACTGAGGTAGTTCAGAATTGGATTCAGTCTCCTTTAGAATCAGGTGACACAGAAAACAATACTAATGAATTACTGAGTGTTTTTTATTAATATCTAAAATCTCATAACTATGCTGCAGGCACTAGTAACCCCCTCCCTCCCACCCACTCTGTCATGGTTCATGGACATCATGCAGTCCTGATAATATATGGGCTCAAAACTGTGGATTGTTTTTCACAGACAAAGTATTACGCACAATAAACTTGATCTAGATCATCATGTTTGGTATAATTAATTAAGCTTACCACATGTATTAACCAAACAGAAATTGCCAGTATGAAGCAGCTTTAATATTGTTTAGGACGTTTGAGGTTTAGGCATTTGCAGTCTTAGAGCAGCTGTGCCATCAGAAGTCCTGATGACTTAGATTGACAGGTACATACTAGAACATGCAAAGTCATTTTATTAATTTAGAACTGTCTCAGCAATAATGCTATCATGAACTTCAAACAAAGCAATTCTGATAAATTTAGTGTATATGAAAATAAAGTTTTAATTGCTTTGACAAACTATCTCAGACAGACCCAAAAGGCTGCACCCACACACATATGAAATTGATAAACAAATTATGTATTGTAGAAAAAGCTCAACTCATCTGATCAAATTTCTTAATTTCGAGCAAATAATACCTTAACATTAATTACGTAGCATCATGGCTGTTGGAGGAGTTATTAACATTTCAGCTGTTAAACACAGGTGTGCAAGTCCAATGATGAAAGGACTAAATGGGTTGTAAGCATTCCGTGTAAAAAGAAAATCTATGTAATTAAAATAGCTGATCATTATTCTTACCAAACTAAGACTTGATTAATAGAGGTGACCTATAGATTGTCAACCAAGGGCAGCGAAATATTTAATTATGAGGCCTTTTCTTTAATTAAAAAGTGTTAGAACATGCCAACCTAGCAATCAGTTACGCACAAAGACGACGAGTGTCACCCACAGTTAAGAAACGCACACGTGATGGATGTTGGGTTAAAAATGTGATCTTGTACATTAGGCTAATTAGGATTTAAAATATCTAACCTCTCATTTGTTTGTGGTTTCGGTGCAATTTGTCACAATCATAACTCTCATTAATTCAAAGGTTTTTGAAAGGTAATAGGGAGATGTCATTAGGTTTTCCTATTAATGCATGTAGAAGAAATGTCCATTTTTTTTGGGGGGGGGGGGGTCTCAAAATATTTTCTACTGCAAAGCTTAAATTCCTTCTGTCAATGACCATTTGTCCACTCTAGTTATAAACTTTCTGTCAATGCCTAGTTGTCTAAGGCAAAATGTAAAATTGCCATGGTCGAATATCAGAGATTAACAGCTATTGCTAAAAAAAAGTACTATTTTAATTTGACTGTGGCTTTTAATTGACAAATTCATTGTGTGCTTAATTGGATGTTACAAACAAATAAATTTCCATAAATAAATATTGATGGCTGCTATTGATGGACCTCTCTGCAGCATTATGTAATGTGTGTAGATTTGAATTTAATGGTGCAAAATATCAATTTTCACAAAACAAGAGTCTTATATTGAAGCACAATTGAATAATGATATTTCAATTCAGCTGAAGCTGTTGGTGTGTTGTTATGCAATATGCAAGCATTGTCTGTTGCTGCTGCCATTTTTTGCAACCTAGCTTTATCTAGTGGTATTTGGGATGATGTCAACAAATTCCTTTTGCTTAATTGACATCGCCCAGACAAGGCGAATTTCTTAAGGCACCTTTTTTGTCCAGTTTAAGTAGATGACCAGAACAGATTAGGATAAACTCTCTTAGGACCAAAAATGGGTGCAGTTCTCGAGAGAGATCTAGAGCATTAATTTTTACAGAAATCCCCCCTTAGAAGAAATGTTGTCATCAAAGAACAAGAGAGTTACTATATTTGATGGCAGTCTTGATTTGCACATCATCTCACAAACAAAAAAATCTGGTTTATTTTTCTTCTTCTTCGTCTTTCAATCTGTCTGCAATAAAGCAGACTTAAACACCAGCCCACTGAATTCAAGTGTACT
>NC_069116.1:42328589-42331089 GCF_025612915.1 Magallana angulata
TATAGACTTGCCAAATCAAAAAAACATCATTGTCGACAAAAAAGGAAGTGATATTGCATCACAGGTCCCAGCATTTCCTCACATAGCTAATGCTTTCTTTGTGTCAAAAAACTTTAAGAAACTGTACAGCATTCCATCTTCACCTTGCCCAGCCCCTATAATGTTCAGTTACAGAGTGTATGATGTACGAAGTGCAAAGTCTGATAGTGATATTGAAGTGGAGCAAAATTCTACCTCAGATGAGAGCTTGGTCCCTACAAAACCTATATTAATGTGCTTTATATGTAAACTGTCTTTTGGATATGCAAAGTCTTTCATGGCTCATGCTTCCTCAGAACATTCAATGTCTCTCAATGAAAAGGAAAAAGACATCATGTCAAAGAAAAATGCCTCTGCAATTATCCAGTGTGTCGGGAAGGAGAAGGAACCACTGATGTCTTTCTTGGAACCAAAACCTCTGACATCATCGCCAAAGCTGCAGTCTTCATCATCTGCTTCACAAGCATTTCCTCCAAGTAGTCAAAAGCACTCATCATATGGTTCCATAGGCGAAAACACGTCAGTCAGTTTTGTCTACTCCAAGCCAAAACTTTCTTCACCCCCATTTTTGCAACTGAATTCTGGGAAATCCTCATCTGAAAATTCTCAGGGACACTCTCTACGAAAGGGATCTGAATCTGACTCTTATCAACACAATGACACGAAAAATTCAACCAATGGTTATGATGATGATGACGACGATGAAAATGACCACTTAGCAGACGATGAGATGTCATCATTGGAGATCTCAGGTATCAGAAGAATGGATTCTTCGCACGAGTCAAGTTTTCTACAGAAAATGAAGCAAAGCAGTGAAGCTTTCACCAAGAGCCAAATTACCTCGAGCAATTCCCAAATGTTTGCTCCTTCAACCATTTCAATGACAAATCCCAGTCACTCGATGATGTTCTTGACGGTCTGTGATGAACATCCACAGGGAAGAATTCAGGGAGTGGAATGTCCCAAATGTGACATGATCCTTGGATCATCCCAGTCCCTTGGAGGTCACATGACCATGATGCATTCAAGGAACTCCTGCAAGACCCTGAAATGCCCGAAATGCAATTGGCATTACAAGTATCAAGAAACTTTGGAAATCCATATGAAAGAAAAGCACCCTGATAATGACCAGCAGTGCGTTTACTGTATCTCAAGCCAGCCCCACCCAAGGCTTGCTAGAGGAGAGAGCTACTCCTGTGGGTACAAGCCGTATCGTTGCGAAGTCTGCAACTACTCTACCACAACCAAAGGAAACTTGAGCATCCATATGCAGTCTGACAAGCATTTGAATAATGTACAGGAGCTAGCCAATGGTAATGCAGAGGTGAAGATGCCCCAGCAACTGCCTGCTCAGCCTCCCCAGCCAACTATAGCAGCCGACCCTCTTAGCCATCTTAAGAAGAACAAACCAAAACCAACATGGAGATGTGATGTCTGCAACTATGAAACGAATGTTGCTCGAAACCTTCGAATTCATATGACCAGCGAAAAACACACTCATAACATGATGGTCCTGCAACAGAACATGAAGCACATGCAGCGTGATATGCAGATTCAGCAGATGAACCAACTTATGCTCATGCAGAATGATCCAGCCTTTTTAGCTGGTATCTCGTCCCCAGTCCCAGGAAACGTTAGTTTCCAAATTGACCAATCCATGATCATGGCTGGTCTTCAAGGCCAGTTTGGAGAAATCCCAGTAGATTTGAGGAAAGAGAATGGAGGAATGGGCATGTCCTTTGATCCTCATACTCCTGATGCTTCCAGAATGTTCCAGTGCTGTGTCTGCAATCAGCATGCCACTGACTCTCTAGAGAATCTTCACCAGCATTTACAGCATGACAGGACCAAGCATAGAGAGCAAGAAAACATTCACGTTTCACAGGGCACATATATCTGCAATCTGTGTCAGTACAAGACACAACTGAAAGCCAATTTTCAACTGCACTGTAAGACAGACAAGCATCTACAGAGGCTTCAGCTTGTGAACCATATAAAGGAGGGAGGACCTAGCAACGAGTGGAGACTCAAGTATCTTAATGTTAGTAACCCCGTACAGGTCCGCTGCAATGCCTGTGATTATTATACAAACAGTATTCACAAACTCCAGATCCACACTGGAAATCCACGTCACGACTCCAACTCGCAGCTATTCCGCCACCTCCAGCACGGGGAAAGCAAGCTCAGCCCAAACACCAAGAAGTATTACCATTGCGCCCTATGCAGCTTTTCGACTAGAGCCAAACAGAACTTGATCCAGCACGTGAGGTCCATGAGGCACATGCACAACGAAAGCCTGAAGCAGATCCAGATGAAGGAGCAGAACATCACCGAGATCGACCCGAGCGAGATCTTCATGGTCAAGGAATACCAGGAGGAGGAGGAAGACAACATCAAGTTTGATGAAGAAGGTCAGTTGGCTTATACATTTAGCATGTTGTAACGTACGAAAGATACCGAA